>NC_142796.1:23806912-24060799 GCF_049724085.1 Artemia sp. Qi Xiang Cuo | reverse complement strand
AGCTTTAAGGTACAATATTAGATTTGACGTGGTCAATATTTATGACCACATATAAAATTTTTTCGCTACAATTTCTAGAATGAAATTTCTATATTGTGTATTCAAGAGGTTAATTCAAGAAAGAGTTTGTTACTTACTTACAATTTTTTCATAATGTCTTGAATGAAGTTTCTGTATTGTGTATCCAAGATTTGAATTCAAGAAAGAGTTTATTACTTGCTTACAATTTTTTCGAAATTTCTTGAATGAAACTTCTGTATCGTGTATCCAAGAGGTGAATTCAAGAAAGAGTTTATTTTTTACTTACAATTGTCTCATAATATTTTTAAGGAAATTTTTGTATTGTGTATCCAGGAGGTGAATTCAATAACTAGCTTGTCACTTATTTACAATTTTTATTATTTCTTGAATGAAATTTCTGTATTGTGTATCCAAGAGGTGGATTCAAGAAAGAGTTTGTTGCTTACTTACAATTTTTCCTAGTTTCTTGAATGAATTTCTATATCTTGCATCCAAGAGGCGAAATCAATAAAGAATTTGTTACTTACTTATAATTTTTTCATCGTTTCGTGAATGACGTTTCTGCATCTTGCATCCAAGAGGTGAATTCAAGAAAGAGTTTGTTACTTACTTATAATTTTTCAAAATTTTTTGAATGAAACCTCTGTATCGTGTATCCAAAAGTTGGGTTCAGGAAAGGAGTTTGTTCCTTACTTACAATTTTTTCATAGTTTCTTGAATGAAATTCCTGTATTGCGTATCCAAGAGGTAAACTAAAGAACTAGTTTGTTATTTACTTACAATTTTTTCATAGTTATGTGAATGAAATGTCTGTATTGTGTATCCAAGAGGTGAATTCAAGAAAGAGTTTCTTACTTAATTACAATTTTTTCATAATTTCTTGAATGAAATTTATGTATTATGTGTGCAAGAGGTGAACTCAAGAAAGAGTTTGTTACTTTCTTACAGTTTTTTCGTAATTTTTAAACGAAGTTTCTGTATTGTGTATCTAAAAGGTGAATTTTAGACAGAGTTTGTTACTTACTTACATTTTTTTCATAATTTCTTGAATGAAACTTATGCATTGTGTATCCAAGAGGTGAATCCAAGAAAGACTTTGTTCTTATATACAATTTTTTCATGATTTCTTGAATAATATTTATATATTTTGCATCCAAGAGATGAATTCAAGAAAGAGTTTGTTACTTACTTACAGTTTTTTTATAATTTCTTGAATGAAATTTCTATATTGTGTTTACAAGAGTCGAATTCAAAGAAGAACTTGTTACTTAGTTACAATGTTTTCATAATTTCTTGAATGATATGTCTATATTGTGTATCCAAGAGCTGAATTCAAGACATAGTTTATTATTTACTTACAATTTTTTCATAATTTCTTCTATGAAATGTCCGTTGTTTGTACCCAAAAGACGCATTCAAGAAAAAGTTTATTACTTACTTAAAATTTTTTCATAATTTCTTGAATGAAATGTCTGTATTGTGTATCCAAGAGGCGAATTCAAGAAAGAGTTTGGAACTTACTTACATTTTTTCATAATATCTTGAATGAAGTTGCTGTATTGTGTATTCAAGAGGCGAATTCAAGAAAGAGTTGTTACTTACTTACAATTTTTTGTAATTTCTCGAATGGTATTTCTGTATTTTGCATCCAAGAGGTGAATTCCAGAAAGATTTTACTACTTACTTACTGTTTCTCATAATTTCTTGAATGAAATTTCTTTATTGTGTATCCAAGAGGTGAATTCAAGAAAGAATTTGTTACTTACTTACAATTTTTTCGCAGTTTCTTGAATGACGTTTCTGCATCTTGTATCCAAGAGGTGAATTGAAGAAAGAGTTTGTTACTTACTTATAATTTTTCAAAATTTCTTGAATGAAACTTCTGTATCGTGTATCCAAAAGATGGATTCAAGAAAGGAGTTTGTTCCTTACTTACAATTTTTTCATAGTTTCTTGAATGAAATTCATGTATTGCGTATCCAAGAGGTAAATTAAAGAAAGAGTTTGTTATTTACTTACAATCTTTTCATAGTTATGTGAATGAAATATCTGTATTGTGTATCCAAGAGGTGAATTCAAGAAAGAGTTTGTTACTTACTTACAATTTTTCATAATTTCTTGAATGAACTTTTTGTATTATGTGTTTCAGAGGTGAATTCAAGAAAGAGTTTGTTACTTACTTACAATTTTTTGGTAATTTTTTGAACGAAGTTTCTGTATTGTGTATCCAAAAGGTGAATTTTAGAAAGAGTTTGTTACTTACTTACATTTTTTCATAATTTCTTGAGTGAAAATTATGCATTGTGTATCCAAGAGGTGAATCCAAGAAAGAGTTTGTTACCTATATACAATTTTTTCATAATTTCTTGAATAAAATTTCTGTATTTTGTATCCAAGAGATGAATTCAAGGAAGAATTTGTTATTTAATTACAATTTTTACATAATTTCTTGAATAAAATTTTTATATTTTGCATCCAAGAGGTGAATTCAAGAAAGAGTCTGTTACATACTTACAGTTTTTATAATTCCTTGAATGAAATTTCTGCATTGTGTATCGAAGAGATGAATTCAAGAAAGAGTTTATTACTTACTTACAATTTTTTCATAACTTCTTGAATGAAATGTCTTTATAGTGTTTCCAAGAGACGAATTCAAGAAAGAGTTTTTACTTACTTACAATTTTTTCATAATTTCTTGAATGAAAAATCTGTATTTCTTATCCAAGAGGCGAATTCAAGAAAGAGTTTGTTACATACTTATATTTTTTTCATAATTTCTTGAAGGAAATTCCTGTATTGTGTATCCAAGAGATGAATTCAAGAAAGAGTTTTTTACTTAGTTACAATTTTTTCATAATGTTTTGAATGAAATGTCTGTATTGAATATCCAAGAAGGGAATTAAAAAAGAGTTTGTTACTGATTTACAATTTTTCATAATTTTCAAGAATGAACTTTCTGTATTGTGTATTCAAGAGGTGAATTCAACAAAGAATTTGTTTCTTACTTACAATTTTTTTATAATTTCATTCAACATATTATGAAAATATTAAGTTAGAATAAATTAGGGTAGGTTACCACGGGGGCTAACATTTAAACATCAAAACATGGGGTTTTCCAACATGCTAAATCTGAAGGTGCAATTTTCATAGAGATAGTTTGACTTTTTAGGTTAACTTATGCTAGGTTAAGTGGCCCGCCAAATAAACTCGAAGCAACGGCCCCCTTGGAGGTTATTGATAGGGGGCCCTTGGAGGCTAAGGTACTTGGTGGTTAGGTTCATTGGTGGTTGTGGTCCTTGATGGTTCAAATCCATAACCATCTCACCCGTTGATTTCAGAGGATATCTAAGGATTGTTCTGAATTTCTATATTAAAATTCTTTTTTTGTCATCTAAAACTTTATCAGCTTCGACTTTCTAGTACACTCCATTGCTAAAGAATATTATATATTGCCCCCATCCCTCATTATGTACTTGTGCATTAAAGCGACAACAGCCAAGAAGTAAATTTAGGTCAACTCACGTGATCATTTCTTGGTGCCTACAACTCTGTTAGTTTCAACTTTTTAGCATACTCCAACGCTAAAGCATATTTTATATTGAAAACACAGCTCAATTGGTACTTGTGTATTATAAAGAACACATCTGAGAAGTAAAGCTAGGTCAGCTCACGTGATCTTTTCTTGGCACCTAAGACTCTATTAGTTTCATATTTTTAGCATACTCCAATGCTAAAGGATATTTTATATTGGCAACACTGCTCTATTGGTATTTGTGTATTATACAGAACACAGCCAAGAAGTAAAGCCAAGTTAAGTCACAAAAGCTTCTTCTCATCGTTACCCGTTCCCATAGATTGATACAAATGATGTTATTCTATCATTTATGCCAAGTTGTGTGAGAGTTACCTTTCCCTCAGACTTACCTTAACTCGTAAGCAGATTTAACCCTTTTAGCACTTTCATACAATCCAATTAAAAAATAATAACATTTTCGAGCTCTGTCTCATCCCTATTTTTCAAATCATCATTAAGTTAGCATTATGCAAATTAGTTATCTTTGATACTTCTAATAATGCTATCGATACTGGACGAGATGCAAGATACCTTTAAGCTTGAGGTTATTTACATGTTTGACAAGTTTTGACTCATGTCTTGTTCAAAATATAACGTGTTTTCTAGCTTTATACGATCCGTCTTAGGACTACCTAATAGGCTACTACTGACACAACCCCTCAGGGCCTGAGGGCAGGCGTTGTAAATTTTACTCTGAGGGCATATATGGTTCTTATAGAAGGGATGCACGTATAGACATTAGAGAGGGCTCATTTGATTGGAAGTTTAAATTTCTAGTTCACTTTTAAAGAGTCTAAAGAGACCAAAGTGTACCTAGCTCCCCCTATGGTCTTTTTCCTCAAACCCATCCGATAAAAATTTTAAGATAGCTATTTTGTTAAAAATAATTCAAACATCAGATAATAAGAACTCCGGAGTCAAGACAAATCCTCAGAGCCCGAGGCAAGTGTTCCTAGTTATGCCCCAAGGGCATATAAGTTTCGTACGTAAGGGAAAATCGTATAAACTTCAGAGGTGGTTCATTTGATTAGAAATTTAATTTTAGTAACCTTTTTATGAGTCAAAAGGGATCGGAGGGGACCTATCCCCCATACACACACATACCCTCTTTTCTGAAAATGTATCCGATAAAAATTTTGATATTGTTTTGGGTCAATATACCCCCCCCCCTCCCCAGAGCCCGGGGGACGGGTTGTAAATTATGCCCTAGGAGAATCATAAAGTTTTTATGGAAGAAGTGGTCGTATAAACCTCGGAGGGGATTCAAATGATTAAAAAGTGAAAATTCTAATTCCTTTTTAAGATTCAAAAGTGATCCGACTGCAACTAGCCCCCCCCCCTCCTACCAAACCTCTTTTCCCCAAACGCGTGTGATAGAATTTCCTATATAGCCTTTTTTTAAATTAATTTAAAAAAAATCTATTTCCACAAAATAAGTTTTTCAAAGAAAAGTAAAAAACTCGATTAAACAAAAAATGAGCAAAAATAAAATCAAATAATCTACCAAGCTTGAAATTACCACAAATCAGCATCGATGATTAAATGAAACCCAAAACGAACAGAAATTACAATAAATAACCGAGTCAAACTCCAAACGAACAAAAATCAACATAAGTTGGGCGCAAAACCCATATGCCTTCCCATGCCCAGAACAAAATTTGCACTTTACTGTACAAAAATATAAACGTTTTTACTTTTATAACTTTAATAAACCAAATAATTATAACATTTTGACTACTAAATATCAGTATATGTATATTAAACTGACAATGCACATTCGTTTGTATTTTTTCAGTTAAGTGCAAATTTTTTCCTGGCCTTGGCCGGTTGTGGGGGAGTGTCCACCTCAAAAAATAATTTCTATCTGGAAATCAACTACGCTGAACAAAATGGCTATCTCAAAATTTTGATTGGATGTGTTTAAGGGAATGATGGGCGTGGGGGAGGGGCTAGTTGCCCTCCAATCACTTTCGACTGTTAAACAGGGTACTAGCGCTTTGAATTTCCAATCAAATGAGCCTGTTTTGAAGTTTTTACGACAACACCTTCTATAAAAATTTCATATACCCCCAGGGCATAACACAAAACTCTTTCCCTAAGGGTTGTGGGGGAGTGTCCTCCTCAAAAACATTTTCTATCTGGAAATCAACTACGCTGAACGAAATGACTATCTAAAAATTTTGCTTGGATGTGTTTGGGGGAATGATGGGTGTGGGGGGTTAGGGCTAGTTGCCCTCCAATCACTTACGACTATTAAAAAGGGTACTAGCCCTTTGAATTTCAAATCGAATGAAACTTTCTTGAAGCTTCTACGACAACGCCTTCTATAAAAACCTTATATGCCCCCAGGGCATAAGTTAAAACCCTCGCCCCGAGGGGTGTAAGGACGTGTCCTCCTCAAAAACATATTTTCTATCTGAAAATCTACTACGCTGGACAAAATGGCTATCTCAAAATTTTGATTGATGTTTTTGGGGTAATGACGGGCGCGAGGGGGCTAGTTGCCCTCCAATCACTTTTGACTATTAAAACGGGCACTAGCCTTTTGAATTTAAAATCGAATAAGTCTATTTTGAAGTTTCTACGCTAACGCCATCTATAAAAACCTTATATGCCCCCAACGCATAACTTAAAACCCTTGCCCCGAGGGTTGTTGGGGAGTTTCCTCCTCAAAAAGATATTTTCTATGTGGAAATCAACTACGCTGAACAAAATAGCTTTATCAAAATTTTGATTGGATGTGTTTGGGGGAATGATCGGCGGGGGGGGGGGGCCTCAATCACTTTTGACTATTAAAAAATGCACTAGCCCTTTGAATTTCCAATCGAATGAGCCTTTTTTGAAGTTTATACGACAACGCCTTCTATAAAAACCTTATATAACCCCAGGGCAATAACTTAAAACCCTAGCCCGAAGGGTTTTGGGGGAGTGTCCTCCGCAAAAACATATTTTCTATCTAGAAATCAACTACGCTGAACAAAATGGCTGTCTCAAAATTTTGATTGGATGTATTTGGGGGCATGTTTGGTGCGGGGGGGGCTGGTTGCCCTCCAATCACTTTCAACTATTAACAAGGAAACTAGCCCTTATAAGTCGAATAAAAGTCGAATAAGCTTTTATTGAAGTTTCTACGACAACGCCTTCTTTAAAAACCTTATATACCCCCAGGGCAAAACTTAAAACCCTTGCTCTGAGGGATATGGGGGAGTGTCCTCCTCAAAAATAAATTTTCTATGTGGAAATCAACTACGCTGAACGAAATGGCTATCGGTTTCCCTCCAATCCCTTTTGACTATTAAAAAGGATTTCCTATCGAAGGAGCCTTTTTTGAAGTTACTACGAAAACACCTTCTATAAAAACCTTATATGCCCTCTGGGCATAACTTAAAACCCTTGCCTCGTGGGTTGTGGGGGAGTGTTCTCCTCAAAAAGATATTTTCTATCTGGAAATTAAGTACGCTGAACACAATGGCCATCTCAAATTTTGATTAGATGTGTTTGGGGGAATGATGGGTGAGGAGGGGGGGGTAGTTGCCCTCCAATCACTTTTGACTATTAGAACGGAAACTAGCCCTTTGAATTTCCAATCGAAAGAGCCTTTTTTGAAGTTACTACGAAAACACCTTCTATAAAAACCTTATATGCCCTCTGGGCATAACTTAAAACCCTTTCCCCGAGAGTTGTAGGGAAGTGTCCTCCCCAAAACCATATTTCCTATCTGAAAATCAAGTACGCTGAACAGAATGGCTATCTCAAAATTTTGATTGGATGTGTTTGGGGGAATGAGGAATGTGGGGGCGGGGGCTAGTTGCCCTCCAATCACTTTCGACTATTAAAACGGAAACTAACACTTTGAATTTCCAATCGAATGAGCCTCAAAAGTGTTTTCCTCAAAAAGATATTTTCTGTCTGGAAATTAAATACGCTGAAGAAAATGACCATCTCAAAATTTTGATTAGATGTCTTTGGGGGAATGATGGGTGTGGAGGGGGGGGGGCATTTGCCCTCCAATCACTTTTGACTATTAGAACAGAAACTAGCCCTTTGAATTTCCAGTCGAATGAGCCTTTTTTGGAGTTTCTACGACAACGCCTTCTTTAAAAACCTTACATGCCCCCAGGGCATAACTTAAAACCCTTGCCCCGAGGGTTGTTGGGGAGTTTCCTCCTCAAAAAGATAGTTTCTATCTGGAAATCAATTACGCTGAACAAAATGTCAATGTCGAAATTTTGATTGGATGTGTTTGGGGGATTGATGGGCTTAGGGGGGCCTAGTTGCCCTCCGATCACTTTCGACTATTAAAAAAGGGAACTAGAATTTTGAATTTCCAATCGAATAGCCTGTTTTGAAGTTAATTCAAAACAGGCATAACTTACAACCCTTGCCCCAAGAGTTGTAGGGAAGTGTCCTCCTCAAAAACATATTTTCTATCTGGAAATCAACTACGCTGGACAAAATGGCTATCTCAAAATTCTGATTGGATGTTTTTAGGGGAATGATGGGTGTGGGGGGAGCTAGTCGCTACCCAATCGGCTATTAAAAAGTGCACTAGCCCTTCGAATTTCCAATTGAATGAGCCTTTTTTGATGTTTCTACGACAATGCCTTCTATAAAAACCTTATATGCCCCCAGGGCATAACTTAAAACCCTTGCCATGAGAGTTGTGGGGGAGTGTCCTCTTCAAATAAAAATTTTCAATGTGGAAATCAACTACGCTGAGCAAAATGGCTATCTCAAAATTTTGATTGGATGTATTTGGAGGAATCATGGGCGTGGGGGGGGGGGGCTAGTTGCCTTCCAATCACTTTCGATTATTCAAATGGGTACTAGCCCTTTGAATTTCAAATCGAATGAGTCTTTTTTGAAGTTTTTACGACAACGCCTTCTATAAAAACCTTATATACCCTCAGGGCAAAACTTAAAACCCTTGCCCCGTGGGTTTTGGGGGAATTTCCTGCTCAAAAAGATATTTTATATCTGTAAATCAACTACGCTGAGCAAAACGGCTATCTCAAAATTTTGATTGGATGCATTTGGGGAATGATCGGTGGGGGGAATAGTTGCCCTCCAATCACTTTCGACTATTAATAAGGGCACTAGCCACTCCAATTTCCAATCGAATGAGCCCTTTTCGAAGTTTTTGCGACAATTCCTTTGATACGAAGTGCCCGGGTATGGAGAAAAAAAACACATTGTGCCCACATCGATCTTTACTTAGGCAGCGCTAGCGCGTGGGTTTCATTTATTTATCGATGCTGGTTTGTGGTAGTTTCGAGCTTAGTCGATTATTTGATTTTATTTTTGCTCATTATTTGTTTAATGGAGTTCTTTACTTTTCTTTGAAAAACTTATTTTGTGGAAAAAGTTTTTTTTAATAAATTTCTGTTCGTTTTATATTGACATAGTCTTTTCAGGAAAAAAGAAAATAACACTTTAAATCTTTTCGGTTTTAAGACTTTATAGTTTGGCCTGCTATTTTTGTGCTGGATAAAAATTTTCAGCAATTTTTAACAATATACATCGTTTTAAAAATATGGACACAAATAGCATTGTTTAACTTAGTTTCATACCTCCTCTAGTTGACCTGAAATGGAAAACTTGATACTATTCGCAAAAAAATTTGTTTACTTTCTTTGATAGCTTGGATACACTTACACAATTTTGATTTGGTGCAATTTTAAGAGCAGAAGTAGCCTCGAAAGTTTGAACATAATACACTCAGTAGTTCTTGGGATACTGCTGAGATCCCTTATTGGGAATTAAATAAAAAAAACAAGTTTTTTAAACTGAAAGTAAGGAGCGACATTAAAACTTAAAACGAACAGAAATTATTCCGTATATGAAAGGGGCTGTCCCCTCCTCAACGCCTCGCTCTTTACGCTAAAGTTTTTTATTGTTTTAAAAAATAAAGTTGTGAGACAGAGTCAAACTTTAGCGTAAAGAGCGAGGCGTTGAGGAGGGGACAGCCCCTTTCATATACGGAATAATTTCTGTTCGTTTTAAGTTTTAATGTCTCTCCTTACTTTCAGTTTAAAAAACTTGTTTTTTTTATTTAATTTCTGATAGTTTTTTATTTAATGGAGCTTTTATTTGTATAAAAATTTTACTTTTCTTTTTATAAATGGATGTCTTTAAAAATTAACTTACGTAACTAAATTCTATATTCGTATATTTTTCTTCTGTCAAAAAATACAAAGTTGAATATTTTTGAAGATATGAGATTGAAGCCTATCTAATAGGTTTTTCTGATACGCTGAATCTGACGGTGTGATTTTCATTAAAATTGTTTCACTTGGAGGGGATGTGTCCCCCCTCGTTAAAAAATCGAGTAAATTTTCTCAGGCTCGTAGCCTTTGATGAGTAATACTAAACTTAATAAATTGTATATATTTAGAATCAGCATTATAAACAAATTCTTTTGATACATTTATTGACATCAAAATTCCGTTTTTAAAAGTTTCGATTACTATTGAGCCGTATCGCTTGTTTTTTTATTGTTTTTTTTATTACGTATATGTTATTACTTATATAAAGGGGTTCTACCCTTAGTCAATACCACACTCTTTACGTTAAAAGTTAAAAAAAATTTTTATTCAGAAACCCCTGAATCACAAAGGCCGTTTAATTAGAATAGATAGCTCTTTTGAAAGCACTAAAAATCAACTGTAGCGTAAAGAGCAAGGTATTGACTTGGGGGAGAACCCCCTCACATACGTTATAATTTCTGTTCGTTTTAAGTTCTAATATTCCTTCTTACATTTCAGTTGAAAAAACTTGTTTTTTTTTATTTAATTTCTGATCGTTTCTTAAATACTGCTTGGAAATCCGGCGCCCCCTTCATAGAAATGTCCCTTACCCCAAAGAAACATCCTCCATGGAAATATTCTCCAGAATAACCCCCTCCTCTAGCCCCCCCCCTTCCTCCAGAAAAAATACGTCCTGAAAATTGTTGTATATTGCCAAATACGCAATAAATAATGCTGGTAATTCTGGCGCCCCCTTCTTGGCAATTTCCCCTCCCCCATGTACACTTACATAACGAACAAAGACTCCAATATAACTCCCGACCCACCCGTCCCTCCCACAACCAGAAAAAAACCTCCTGAAAACTTCTGTATACTTCCCAATAACCAATACTATATGTTAACATTGGGTAAAGTTCATAACTTTTAGCCCTCCCTCTGGGAACTTCGGGGATTAAGTCATCCCAAAAGACATATTTATCATATTTGAGACCATGCTGAACAAAATGGCTATCTCAAAATTTTTATCGGGCGACTTTGGGAAAAAAATAAGCGTGGGAGGGGGCCTAGTTGCCCTCCATTTTTTTTGGTCACTTAAGAAGGAAACTAGAACTTTCAATTTCCGTTCAAATGGGCCCTCTCCCGATATTCTAGTACTATTGGTTTGATGAGATCACCCCTGGGGAAAACAAACAAACAAACAAACAAACAAACAAACAAACAAATAAACACGCATCCGTGATCTTTCTTCTGGCAAAAAATCTAAAATTACACATTTTTATAGATAGGAGCTTGAAACCTCTACAGTAGGTTTCTTTGATACGCTGAATGTGATGGTGTAATTTTCATTAAGGTTCTATTACTTTTAGGGGATCTTTACCCCTTTTTTCGAAAATCAGCCAAATTTTCTCAGGCGCGTAACTTTTGATGGGTAGCACTAAACTTGATGAAAATTATATATTTGAAATCATCATTGAAATCTGATTCTTTTTATATATCTATTGGTATCAATAACCCGTTTTCTAGAGATTCGGTTACTATTGAGCCGGGTCGCTCCTTACTTACAGTTCGTTACCACGAACTGTTTGATTAGCATTATCACAGTGCATTTTGATTTAATCTTAAGGCAACATTTAGTTTTTAAACATAATGGGCAAATGGGAGGGTGGGCGTGGGAGTGGAAGGGGGATTAGTTGCCTTCAAACCCTTAGTTGCCACTTTTGACTATTAAAAATGGCGTCAGCCCTTACTATTTTCAATCGAATGAGCCCCTTTCGAAGTTCCCACGACAACTCCTTAGATACGAAGTGCCCTGATCTAAACAACAACAACAACAAAAAATATTTCTAGTCACTTTTGACTATTACAAAGGGCGGTAGCCCTTTCCTAATCAAACTAGAATTTCCAATCAAATTAGCCTTTTTTTTAGGTTTCTACGACAACGCCTTCTATAAAAAACCTTATATGCCTCCAGGGCATAACCTAAAACCCTTGCCCTGAGGGTTGTGGATGAGTCTCCTTCTCAAAAACCTATTTTCTATCTGGAAATTAACTATGCTACGCAAAAAAAGGGCTATCTCAAAATTTGTATTAGATGTGCTTGGGTCAATGATGGACGTAGGGGGGGGGATTACTCGCCTCCAATCAGTTTCGACTATTAAAATTGGCACTAGCCCTTTAAATTTCCAATCAATTTCGACTATTAAAAAAGTGCACTAGCCCTCCAAATTTCCAATTGAATGAGCCTTTTTTGAAGTTTCTACGACAACGCCTTCTATAAAAAACTTTTATTCCCCCAGGGCATTACTTAAAGCCCTTGCCCCGAGGGTTTTAGGGAAATTTCCTCCTCAAAAACATATTTTCTATCAGGAAATCAACTACGCTGGACAAAATGGCTATCTCAAAATTTTGATTGAATGTGTTTAGGGAAATGATGGATTAGGGGGGGGAGGGACTAGTTGCCCTCCAATCACTTTCAACTATTAGAACGGCCCTTTGAATTTCCAATCGAAAGAGCCTTTTTTGAAGTTTCTACGACAACGTCTTCTTTAAATACCTTATATGTCCCCAGGGCATAACTTAAAACCCTTGCCCCGAGGGTTGTGGGGGAGTGTCCTCCCTATAAAGATATTTACTATCTGGGAATCAACTACGCCGAACAAAATGGCTATATCAAAATTTTGATTGGATGTTTTTGGGGGACTGATGGGCATGGGGGGGCCTAATTGTCCTCCAATCACTTTCGAATATCAAAGGGTACTAGCCCTTTGAATGTCCAATCGAATGAGCCTGTTTTGAAGTTCCTACGACAACGCCTTCTATAAAAACCTTATATGCCCCTAGGGCATAACTTAAAACCCTTGCCCTGAGGGTTGTGGGGGAGTGTCCTCTTCAAAAACAAATTTCCGATCTGGAGATCAACTAAGCTGAACAAAATGGTTATCTCAAAATTTTGATCGGGTGACTTTGGGAAAAAAATGAGCGTGGGAGGGGGCCTATTTGCCCTCTACTTTTTTTGGTCACTTAAAAAGGGCTCTAGAACTTTTAATTTCCGTTCCAATGAGCCCGCTCACGATATTCTAGGACCACTGGGTCGATAAGATCACCCCTGGGGAAAAAAAAACAAACAAACAAACAAACAAACAAACAAACAAACAAACAAACACGCATCCGTGATCTTTCTTCTGGCAAAAAATGTAAAATTCCACATTTTTGTAGATAGAAGCTTGAAACCTATACAGTAGGGTTCTCTGATACATTGAATATGATGGTGTAATTTTCATTAAGGTTCTATAACTTTTAGGGGGTCTTTCCCTCTTTTTTTGAAATTCAGCCAAATTTTCTCAGGCGCGTAACTTTTGATGGATAGCACTAAACTTGATGAAAATTATATATTTGAAATCAGCATTGAAATCTGATTCTTTTTATATATCTTTTGGTATCAATAACCCGTTTTCTAGAGATTCTGTTACTATTGAGCCGGGTCGCTCCTTACTTACAGTTCGTTACCACGAACTGTTTGATTAGCATTATCACAGTACATTTTTATTTAATCTTAAGGCAACATTTAGTTTTCAAAAATAATGGGCAAATGGGAGGGTGGGAGTGGAAGGGGGATTAGTTGCCTTCAAACCCTTAGTTGCCACTTTTGACTATTAAAAATGGCGTCAGCCCTTACTATTTTCAATCGAATGAGCCCCTTTCGAAGTTCCCACGACAACTCCTTAGATACGAAGTGCCCTGATCTAAACAACAACAACAACAAAAAATATTTCTAGTCACTTTTGACTATTACAAAGGGCGGTAGCCCTTTCCTAATCAAACTAGAATTTCCAATCAAATTAGCCTTTTTTTTAGGTTTCTACGACAACGCCTTCTATAAAAAACCTTATATGCCTCCAGGGCATAACCTAAAACCCTTGCCCTGAGGGTTGTGGATGAGTCTCCTTCTCAAAAACCTATTTTCTATCTGGAAATTAACTATGCTACGCAACAAAAGGGCTATCTCAAAATTTGTATTAGATGTGCTTGGGTCAATGATGGACGTAGGGGGGGGGGTTACTCGCCTCCAATCAGTTTCGACTATTAAAATTGGCACTAGCCCTTTAAATTTCCAATCAATTTCGACTATTAAAAAAGTGCACTAGCCCTCCAAATTTCCAATTGAATGAGCCTTTTTTGAAGTTTCTACGACAACGCCTTCTATAAAAAACTTTTATTCCCCCAGGGCATTACTTAAAGCCCTTGCCCCGAGGGTTTTAGGGAAATTTCCTCCTCAAAAACATATTTTCTATCAGGAAATCAACTACGCTGGACAAAATGGCTATCTCAAAATTTTGATTGAATGTGTTTAGGGAAATGATGGATTAGGGGGGAGGGACTAGTTGCCCTCCAATCACTTTCAACTATTAGAACGGCCCTTTGAATTTCCAATCGAAAGAGCCTTTTTTGAAGTTTCTACGACAACGTCTTCTTTAAATACCTTATATGTCCCCAGGGCATAACTTAAAACCCTTGCCCCGAGGGTTGTGGGGGAGTGTCCTCCCTATAAAGATATTTTCTATCTGGGAATCAACTACGCCGAACAAAATGGCTATATCAAAATTTTGATTGGATGTTTTTGGGGGAATGATGGGCATGGGGGGGCCTAATTGTCCTCCAATCACTTTCGAATATCAAAGGGTACTAGCCCTTTGAATGTCCAATCGAATGAGCCTGTTTTGAAGTTCCTACGACAACGCCTTCTATAAAAACCTTATATACCCCTAGGGCATAACTTAAAACCCTTGCCCTGAGGGTTGTGGGGGAGTGTCCTCTTCAAAAACAAATTTCCGATCTGGAGATCAACTAAGCTGAACAAAATGGCTGTCTCAAAATTTTGATTGGATGTATTTGGAGGAATGATGAGCGGGGGGGGGGTCTAGTTGCCCTTCAATCACTTTCGACTATTAAAAAGAGCATTAGCCTTTTGAATTTCCAATCTTGTGAGCCTGTTTTGAAGTTTCTATGACATCACCGTCTTATAAAAATCTTATATGCCCTCAGGGCATAACTTAAAACCCTTGCCCTGAGGGTTGTGGGGGAGTATCTGGAAATCAACTACGCCGAACAAAATGGCTATATCGAAATTTTGATTGGATGTGTTTGTGGAAATGATGGTAGTGGGGGGCCTAGTTGCCCTCCAATCACTTTCGACTATTAAAAAGGGTAGTAGCCCTTTGAATTTCCAATCCAATGATCCTTTTTTGAAGTTTCTACGACAACGTCTTCTTTAAAAACCTTATATGCCCTCAGGGCATAACTTAAAACCCTTGCCCCGTGGGTTGTGGAGAAATATCCTCCTCAAAAAGATATTTTCTATCTGGAAATCAACTACGCTGAACAAAATGTCTATGTCAAAATTTTGATTGGATGTGTTTGGGGGAATGATGGGCATGGGAGGGCTAGTTGCCCTCCAATCAATTTCGACTATTAAAAAGGGTACTAGCATTTTGAATTAATAATCGAATAGCCTGTTTTGAAGTTTATTCTAAACAGGCATAACTTACAACCCTTGCCCCAAGGGTTGTAGGGAAGTGTCCTCCTCAAAAACGTATTTTCTATCTGGAAATCAACTACGCTGGACAAAATGGCTATCTCAAAATTCTGATTCGATGTTTTTAGGGGAATGATGGGAGTGGGGTGAGCTAGTCGCTATCCAATCACTTTCGACTATTAAAAAGTGCACTAGCCCTTCAGATTTCCAATTGAATGAGCCTTTTTTGAAGTTTCTACGACAATGCCTTCTATAAAAAACTTATATGCCCCCAGGGCATAACTTAAAACCCTTGCCTCGTGGGTTGTGGGGGAGTGTCGTCCTCAAAAGATATTTTCTATGTAGAAATCAATTACGCCGAACAAAATGGCTATCTCAAAATTTTGATTGGATGTGTTTTGGGGAATGATGGGCGTGGGGGGGCCTAGTTGCCCTGTGATCACTTTCGACTATTAAAAAGGGTACTAGTCCTTTGAATTTCCAATCGAATGAGCCTGTTTTGAAGTTCCTACGACAACGCCTTCTATAAAAACCTTATATACCCCCAAGGCATAACTATAAACCCTTGCCCTGAGGGTTTTGGGGGACTGTCCTCTTCAAAAACCAATTTTTTATCTGGAAATCAACTAGGTTGAACAAAATGGCTGTCTCAAATTTTGATTGGATGCCTTTGGGGGAATGATGGGCGTGGGGGGGACTAGTTGCCCTTCAATCACTTTCGATTATTAAAAAGGGCATTAGCCCTTTGAATTTCCAATCGAGTGAGTCTTTTTTGAAGTTTCTACGACAACTCCTTCTATAAAAACCTTATATGCCCTCAGGGGATAACTTAAAACCCTTGCCCCGTGGGTTGTGGGGGAGTATCCTCCTCAAAAGGATATTTTCTATCTGTAAATCAACTACACTGAACAAAATGGCTATCTCAAAATTTTGATTGGACCTAGTTGGGGGAGTGATGGGCTTGGGGGGGTAGTTGCCTTCCAATCACTTTCAACTATCAAAAAGAGTACTAGCCCTTTGAATTTCCAATCGAATGCGCCTGTTTTGAAGTTTCTACGACAACACCTTCTATAAAAACCGTATATGCCCCCAGGGCATAACTTAAAACCCTTGCCATGAGAGTTGTGGGGGAGTGTCCTCTTCAAATACGAATTTTCAATGTGGAAATTAACTACGCTGAGCAAAATGGCTATCTCAAAATTTTGATTGGATGTATTTGGAGGAATGATGGGCGGGGGGGGGCTAGTTGCCCTCCAATCACTTTCGATTATTCAAATGGGGACTAGCCCTTTGAATTTCCAATCGAATGAGCCTTTTTTGAAGTTTTTACGACAACGCCTTCTATAAAAACCTTATATACCCTCAGGGCATAACTTAAAACCCTTGCCCCGTGGGTTGTGGGGGAGTTTCCTGCTCAAAAAGATATTTTATATCTGTAAATCAACTACGCTGAGCAAAATAGCTATCTCAAAATTTTGATTGGATGTATTTGGGGAATGATCGGTGGGGGGGGGATAGTTGCCCTCCAATCACTTTCGACTATTAATAAGGGCACTAACCACTCCAATTTCCAATCGAATGAGCCCCTTTCGAAGTTTTTGCGACAACTCCTTCGATACGAAGTGCCCGGGTATGGAGAAAAAAAAAAACACATTGTGCCCACATCGTTCTTTACTTAGGCAGCGCTAGCGCGCTGCCTATGATTTCTGTTCATTTTGGGTTTCATTTATTTATCGATGCTGGTTTGTGGTAGTTTCGAGCTTGGTCGATTATTTGATTTTATTTTTGCTCATTATTTGTTTAATGGAGTTCTTTACTTTTCTTTGAAAAACTTATTTTGTGGAAAAAGTTTTTTTTAATAAATTTCTGTTCGTTTTATATTGACATATTCTTTTCAGGAAAAAAGAAAATAACACTTTAAATCGTTTCGGTTTTAAGACTTTATAGTTTGGCCTGCTATTTTTGTGCTGGATAAAAATTTTCAGCAATTTTTAACAATATACATCGTTTTAAAAATATGGACACAAATAGCATTGTTTAACTTAGTTTCATACCTCCTCTAGTTGACCTGAAATGGAAAACTTGATACTATTCGCAAAAAAATTTGTTTACTTTCTTTGATAGCTTGGATACGCTTACACTATTTTGATTTGGTGAAATTTTAAGAGCAGAAGTAACCTCGAATGTTTGAACATAATACACTCAGTAGTTCTTGGGATACTGCTGAGATGCCTTATTGGGAATTAGCATTATCACAGTGCATTTTTATTTAATCTTAAGGCAACATTTAGTTTTTAAACATAATGGGCAAATGGGAGGGTGGGAGTGGAAGGGGGATTAGTTGCCTTCAAACCACTTTCGACTATTAAAAAGGGCGTCAGCCCTTACTATTTTCAATCGAATGAGCCCCTTTCGAAGTTCTCACGACAACTCCTTAGATACGAAGTGCCCTGGTCTAAACAACAACAACAACAAAAAATATTTCTAGTCACTTTCGACTATTAAAAAGGGCAGTAGCCCTTTCCTAATCAAACTAGAATTTCCAATCAAATTAGCCTTTTTTGAGGTTTCTACGACAACGCCTTCTATAAAAAACCTTATATACCTCCAGGGCATAGCTTAAAACCCTTGCCCTGAGGGTTGTGGATGAGTCTCCTTCTCAAAAACCTATTTTCTATCTGGAAATTAACTAGCCTACGCAAAAAAAATGTCTATCTCAAAATTTGTATTAGATGTGCCTGGGTCAATGATGGACGTAGGGGAGGGGGGTTTACTTGCCCTCCAATCAGTTTCGACTATGAAAATTGGCACTAGCCCTTAAAATTTCCAGTCAAATGAGCCCCTTTTGAAGTTTCTATGACAAAACCTTCAATAAAAACTTTATTTACCCCAGGACATAACTTAAAACCCTTGCCCTGAAGGTTGTTGGGGAGTGTCCTCGTTAAAAACATATTTTTATCTGGAAATCAACTACGATGAACAAAATGGCTATCTTAAAATTTTTGATTGGATGTGTTTGGGGGAATAACGGGTGTGGGGGAGGGTCTTGTTGCTCTCCAATCAATTTCGACTATTAAAAAGTGCACTAGCCCTCCAAATTTCCAATTGAATGAGCCTTTTTTGAAGTTTGTACGACAACGCCTTCTATAAAAACCTTATATTCCCCCAGGGCATTACTTAAAACCCTTGCCCCGACGGTTTTAGGGAAATGTCCTCCTCAAAAACACATTTTCTATCAGGAAATCAACTACGCTGGACAAAATGGCTATCTCAAAATTTTGATTGGATGTGTTTAGGGAAATGATGGGTTGGGGAGGGGGGGGGGGGCTAGTTGCCCTCCAATCACTTTCAACTATTAAAATGGCCCTTTGAATTTCCAATCGAATGAGCCTTTTTTGAAGTTTCTACGAAAACGTCTTCTTTAAATACCTTATATGTCCCCAGGTCAAAACTTAAAACCCTTGCCCCGAGGGTTGTGGGGAAGTGTCCTCCTCAAAAAGATATTTTCTATCTGAGAATCAACTACGCCGAAAAAAATGGATATATCAAAATTTTGATTGGATGTGTTTGGGGGAATGATGGGCTTGGGGGGCCTAGTTGCCCTCCAATCACTTTCGAATATCAAAGGGTACTAGCCCTATGAATGTCCAATCGAATGAGCCTGTTTTGAAGTTCCTACGAGAACGCCTTTTATAAAAACCTTATATACCCCTAGGGCATAACTTAAAACCCTTGCCCTGAGGGTTGTTGGGGAGTGTCCTCTTCAAAAACAAATTTCCTATCTGGAGATCAACTAAGCTGAACAAAATGGCTGTCTCAAAATTTTGATTGGATGTATTTGGAGGAATGATGAGCGTGGGGGGGACTAGTTGCCCTTCAATCACTTTCGACTATTAAAAAGAGCATTAGCCTTTTGAATTTCCAATCGAGTGAGCCTGTTTTGAAGTTTCTATGACAACACCTTCTTATTAAAACCTTATATGCCCTCAGGGCATAACTTAAAACCCTTGCCCTGAGGGTTGTGGGGGAGTATCTGGAAATCAACTACGCCGAACAAAATGGCTATATCAAAATTTTGATTGGATGTGTTTGGGGGAATGATGGGCGTGGGGGGCCTAGTTGCCCTCCAATAACTTTCGACTATTAAAAAGGGTACTAGCCCTTTGAATTTCAAAATCGAATGAGCCTGTTTTGAAGTTCCTACGAGAACGCCTTTTATAAAAACCTTATATACCCCTAGGGCATAACTTAAAACCCTTGCCCTGAGGGTTGTTGGGGAGTGTCCTCTTCAAAAACAAATTTCCTATCTGGAGATCAACTAAGCTGAACAAAATGGCTGTCTCAAAATTTTGATTGGATGTATTTGGAGGAATGATGAGCGTGGGGGGGGGACTAGTTGCCCTTCAATCACTTTCGACTATTAAAAAGAGCATTAGCCTTTTGAATTTCCAATCGAGTGAGCCTGTTTTGAAGTTTCTATGACAACACCTTCTTATTAAAACCTTATATGCCCTCAGGGCATAACTTAAAACCCTTGCCCTGAGGGCTGTGGGGGAGTATCTGGAAATCAACTACGCCGAACAAAATGGCTATATCAAAATTTTGATTGGATGTGTTCGGGGGAATGATGGGAGTGGGGGGCCTAGTTGCCCTCCAATAACTTTCGACTATTAAAAAGGGTACTAGAAGTTTGAATTTCAAAATAGAATGAGCCTGTTTTGAAGTTTCTACGACAACGCCTTCTTTAAAAACCTTATATGCCCTCAGGGCATAACTTAAAACCCTTGCCCCGTGGGTTGTGGGGGAATATCCTCCTCAAAAACATATTTTCTATGTGGAAATCAACTACGCTGAATAAAATGTCTATGTCAAAATTTTGATTGGATGTGTTTGGGGGAATGATGGGCTTGGGGGGCCTAGTTGCCCTCCAATCACTTTCGACTATTAAAAAGGGTACTAGAATTTTGAATTTCCAATCGAATCGCCTGTTTTGAAGTTTATTCTAAACAGGCATAACTTACAAGCCTTGCCCCAAGGGTTGTAGGGAAGTGTCCTCCTCAAAAACATATTTTCTATCTGGAAATCAACTACGCTGGACAAAATGGCTATCTTAAAATTCTGATTGGATGTTTTTAGGGGAATGATGGGTGTGGAGGGAGCTAGTCGCTATCCAATCAGTTTCGACTATTAAAAAGTGCACTAGCCCTTCGAATTTCCAATTGAATGAGCCTTTTTTGAAGTTTCTACGACAATGCCTTCTATAAAAAACTTATATACCCCCAGGGCATTACTTAAAACCGTTGTCTCGAGGGTTGTAGCGATGTGTACTCCTCAAAAACATATTTTCTATCAGGAAATCAACTACGCTGGACAAAATGACTATCTCAAAATTTTGATTGGATGTGTTTTTGGAAATGATCGGTGTGGGGGGGGGATAGTTGCCCTCCAATCACTTTTGACTATTAGAACAGACCTTTGAATTTCCAATCGAATGAGCCTTTTTTTATATGCCCTCAGGGCATAACTGAAAACCCTTGCCCTGAGGGTTGTTGGGGAGTTTCCTCGTAATAAACATATTTTCTATCTGGAAATCAACTAGCCTACGCTGAAGAAAATGGCTATCTCAAAATTCTGATGTGATGTGCTTGGGGGAATGATGGGCATGGGGGGCTAGTTGCCCTACAATCACTTTCAACTATTAAAAATGGCACTAGCCCTTTGAATTCCAAATCGAATGAGCCTGTTTTTAGGTTTCTACGACAACGCTTTCTATCAAAACCTTATATGCCCCAGGGCATAACTTAAAACCTTTGCCCTGAGGGTTTTGGGGGAGTGTCCTTCTCAAAAACATATTTTTTATTCGAAAATCAACAACACTTAACAAAATGGCTATCTTGAAATTTTGATTGGATGTGTTTGGGAAATGAGGGGCGTGAGGGGGGCTAGTTGCCCTCTAATCACTTTCGACTATTAAGAAGGGCACTAGCCCTTCGAATTTCCAATCGAATTAGCCTTTTTTGAGGTTTCTATGACAATGCCTTCTATAAAAACCTTATATGCCTCCAGGGCATAACTTAAAACCCTTGCCCTTAGGGTTGTGGATGAGTGTCCTTCTCAAAAACCTATTTTCTATCGGAAAATTAGCTAGCCTACGCTAAAAAAAATAGGTATCTCAAAATTTGTATTAGATGTGTTTGGGTGAATGATGAACGTAGGGGGAGGGAGGCTAGTTGCCCGCCAATCAGTTTCGACTATTAAAAATGGCACTAGCCCTTTAAATTTCCGATCAAATCAGCCCCTTTCGAAGTTTCTATGATAACGTCTTCAATAAAAACTTTATTTAACCCAGGACATAACTTAAAACCCTTGCCCTGAGGGTTGTGGGGGAGTATTCTCCTCAAAAATATATTTTCTATCTGGAAATCAACTACGCTGAACAAAATGGCTATCTCACAATTTTGATAGGATGTATTTGGAGGAATGATGAGCGTGGGGGGGACTAGTTGCCCTTCAATCATTTTCGACTATTAAAAAGAGCATTAGCCTTTTGAATTTCCAATCGAGTGAGCCTGATTTGAAGTTTCTATGACAACACCTTCTTATAAAAACCTTATATGCCCTCAGGGCATAACTTAAAACCCTTGCCCTGAGGGTTGTGGGGGAGTATCTGGAAATCAACTACGCCGAACAAAATGTCTATATTAAAATTTTGAGTGGATGGGTTCGGGGAACTGATGGGCGTGGGGGGCCTAGTTGCCCTCCAATAACTTTCGATTATTAAAAAGGGCACTAGCACTTTGAATTTCCAATCGAATGAGCCTGTTTTGAAGTTTCTACGACAACACCTTCTTTATAAACCTTATATGCCCCCAGGGCATAACTTAAAACCCTTGCCCCGTGGGTTGTGGGGGAATATCCTCCTCAAAAACATATTTTCTATGTGGAAATCAACTACGCTGAATAAAATGTCTAAGTCAAAATTTTGATTGGATGTGTTTGGGGGAAGGATGGGCTTGGGGGGGGGCCTAGTTGCCCTACAATCACTTTCGACTATTAAAAAGGGTACTAGCATTTTGAATTTCCAATCGAATTACAAACCTTGCCCCAAGGGTTGTAGGGAAGTGTCCTCCTCAAAAACATATTTTCTATCTGGAAATCAACTACGCTGGAAAAAATGGCTATCTCAAAATTCTGATTGGATGTTTTTAGGGGAATGATGGGTGTGGAGGGAGCTAGTCGCTATCCAATCAGTTTCGACTATTAAAAAGTGCACTAGCCCTTCGAATTTCCAATTGAATGAGCCTGTTTTGAAGTTTCTACGACAATGCCTTCTATAAAAAACTTATATACCCCCAGGGCATTACTTAAAACCGTTGTCCCGATGGTTTTGGGGGAGTGTTCTCCTCAAAAATATATTTTCTATCTGGAAATCAATTACGCTGAACAAAATGGCTATCTCACAATTTTGATTGGATGTGTTTTGGGGACTGATGGGCGTGGGGGGGGCTAGTTGCCCTTCAATCACTTTCGACTATTAAAAAGGGCACTATCCCTTTAATTTCCAATCGAATGAGCCTGTTTTGAAGTTTCTATGACAATACCTTCTATAAAAACCTTATATACCCCAAGGGCATAACTTAAAACCTTTGCCCTGTGGGTTTTGGGGGATTGTACTCCTTAAGAACACATTTTCTATCTGGAAATCAACTACGCTGAACAAAATGGCTATTTCAAAATTTCGATTGGATGTGCTTGGGGGAATGATTGGCGTGAGGGGGGGGTCTAGTTGCCCTCCAATCATTTTGACTATTAAAAAGGGCGCTAGAACTCTCGATTTCCAATAGAATGAACCCCTTTTGAAGTCTCTACGATGACCCCTTCTATATGAAGTGCCCTGCTTTAAAGAAAAAAAAAATAATAAACTGTACATTGTGTCAACATTGATCTTATATAGCCTCAGGACATAACCTGAAACCCTTGCCTGTGGGGGAGTGTCCTCCTCAAAAAGATATTTTCTATTTGGAAATCAATAACGCTGAACAAAATGGCTATCTCAAAATGTTGATTGGATGTGCTTGGGGGAATGATGGGCTGGGGTGGGGCTAGATGCCCTCCAATCACTTTCGACTATTAAAAAGGGCACTAGCCGCTCCGATTTCCAATCAAATGATCCCTTTTTGAAGTCTACGACATCTTCTTCGATACGAAGTGCCCGGGTATGGAGAAAAAAACAACAAAAAAACACATTGTGCCCACATTGTTCTTTACTTAGGCAGCGCTAGTGCGCTGCCTATGATAGACCAAAGATCATGTAACAAAGATTCCAGGGATAACACAGACCACCAAAACTTGGGGGCAATTTTTGAAGATTATGCCCAGGGGCATATAAGGTTTTTATTGAAGGAAAAGCAGTATAAACTTTGGAGAGGGTCCATTCAATTGTAAGTCTGAATTTCTAATGTCCTTAACTCTTTTAAGAGTCAAAAGTGATTGAAGGGCAACTAGCTCCTCCCCAAGATCCCTTTTTCCCTAGATGTATCTGATCAAAATTTTGAGCTAGCTATTTTGTTCAAAATAGTTTAAAGATTAAATAACGAAATCTCGCATCAAGTCCCCCAGAACCCGGGAGAACTGTTGTAAGTAATACCCCGGGGGTAGATAAGGTTTTTTGTAAGTGGTGGTCGTATGAACATCAGAGGTGGCTCATTTGATTTGAAATTGAAATCTCTTTTTACCTTTTTAAAAGAGATATCAAAAGTGATCGGCGGGCATATTACACCCCCCCCTCCTCTTTTCCCCAAATGTATCCGATCAAAATTTTGAGATGGTCATTTTGTCTGAAATATTCTAAAGTTCTGATGACAAACCTTTACGGAAAAGGAGGTTACATAAACTTTGGAGGGGACTCAAATGATTAAAAATCGAAAGCTCTAGTTTCCTTTTTCAGAGTCAAAAGTGATCCGATGGCATCTAGCCTTCCCCCGCCAACCCCAAGGCCATAAGGCTCAATTTTTTTCTCCAGAGGCACTTCATATGCTACGGGTGGTGTTATAAACTTCTGAGGCGGCTCATTCAATTAGCAAAAAGAATTTATAGTGCCCTTTTTAAGAGTCAAAAGAGTCAAGCTTGATTGGAGGGCATCAAGCCCCCCACTTCTCTTTTTCCCCAAACACATCCAATTCAAATTTTGAGATGAACATTATGTCTGAAATAGTCGAGAGGTTAAGTAATTACAATAATTAATCCTCGGGGGATGACAAAACCTCCCACTGCCCCCAGGTCAAGGGCTGTATGTTATGCAAGCTGTCCATTGTTCATATATAAGGTTTTTATCGAAGAGGTAGTCGCATAGGCTTCAGAAAAGCCTCATTCGATATAATATAAAGTTCTTGCTCCATTTTTAAAGGTCAAGAGCAATCAGGCAGTAGGCAACGCCCTCCCCCACGACTTTTTTTTAAATACTTTGGATCAAAATTTTGAGTTGCCCATTTTGTTCAAAATCGTCCGAATGTCAAATAGCTATGGTTCTGGGTATGAGACCCCCCCCCCTCCCAGCAATGCGAGAAAGGGATGTAAGTTATACTAGAAGCTCATCGTTAACATATAAAGCTTCTAAGGAAGGCGTGGTCGTATAAAATTTGGTGGTAAATCATTCGATCGGAAATCGAAATTTATTGTACCCGTTTTAAGAACGAAAAATGATTCTAAGAATGCCCAAATCCCCCAAAAGTATCTTATAAAAGTTTTCAAATAGCCATTTTGTTCAAAACAGTCCTATCTTCAAATAGCTATAACTTAGGAGTTGAGACATCCTCCGGAGCCCCCGGGAAAACGATTGTAACTTATGCCCATAATTAGAATTTAATTTTTTTTAGAAGGGGTGGTCGTATTAATTTTGGAGGGGGCTCCTTTGATTGGAAACTGAAACTTCTAGTTCTTTTTTTTAAGAGTCAAAAGTGATCAATGGGCAAATAGCCCACGCCCCACTTTCCCATAGGACATCCGGTCAATATTTTGAGATAACCAATTTGTTAAAAACAGTTCAAAGGCCATATAAGTATGCTTCCAGGTTTGACCCCCCCCCCACATACCTAGCGAAATGGCTCCAAGTTACGAAACTTTCTCATTGTTACTGTGTTACTTTATTTACTTTGATACCTTGTTTACTTAGATGCTTTCTTTACTTTGATACTTTGATGAAAGTTTGATGTTGAAAAAAATGATTTAGAAATAAGGCATTTCCTAAGGACTTGAACGTTTTCTAGAGTTTCGGTTACCATTGAGCCAGGTCGCTCGTTACTTACAGCTCGTTACGACAAACTGTTTGATTGATCATCTTCCTTATCATTTCCTGAAAGCCCCATATTAATATACTCAGTCATATCTGGATTTCGCCCTTATCACAACCCGTATACACATAACGTGTTTTGATTTAGTTCAACACTCTCCTTGACATTGTCTGAAAGGCTCATCTGGATGCCATTCGTCTTTTTGGAAATTAAAGGTCAAAAATGCATACCTTTCTCAAAACATATACTATACGTAAACAATGAACGAATTACCTAACTTATAGCCCTTCCGGGGGGGGGGCTGTGGGGGGTTGACATCCCTAAGGACATAATTACTGGACCTTTCAACAATGCTGAAGAAAATAGATGTCTCAAAATTTATAATGCATATTATGTATGAATGTATATATGTATATTTGTTTTGGAAATGATGGGGGTGGGGACTTGTTACCCTTCAATAACTTTAGACTCTTAAAAGGGGTACTATAACTTCCAATTTTCACGAAAAATGAGCCCCCTCCGAAATTTATACGACCACCCATAAAAACCTTGTATGCCCATAGGGTATAACCTACAACCTGAGGTCTGGTGGGTTGTGTCAAACCTGAAACATATTTATGTGTTCTTTGGACTATTTTGAACGAAATGGCTATTTCACAATTCTGATCAAATGCGTTTAGGGAAAAGAGGTGTTGGGGGGGGGTATGTCCTCATCCATAACTTTTGATTCTTAATAGGGAACTGGCACTTTCAATTTCTAATTAAATGAGCCTTCTTTAAAATGTATACGACCACCCCTTCCATAAAAATCTTGTATATCCCCGGGGCATAAATTACAATCCTTGTCCCCATCCTGATCGCAGGGGTTGTTTCAACTCCAAAGGTCCTGTTGAATTATCTTTGTACTATTTTTAACAAGATGTCTATCTCAAAATTTGTATCGGATACATTTGAGGAAAAAAGACATGGGTGGGGGGCTAGTTGCCCTCCGATCAGTTTTGACTCTTAAAAAAGCCACGAGAACTTTTAATTTCCAATCAAGTGAACCCCTTTAAAAGTTTCTACGGCAACTCCTTCTTTGCGAAGTGCCCTGGTCGGAAATAAATAGTTCATTGTGCCCATATCGCTCTATTGGGCTGCCTTTGATGACGATGTTCATTCCTGTAACCAGGATCGTATCTAACATTTTTTTGAAGGGGGCGAGGGGGGTACAAAAAACTTTTAAAAACGCACACAAACTTTTGTTTGTATTCATATTTGTTACGTTTTTACGAGTCGGACAAACATTTCGGTTGGGGGGGGGGGGGTCAAACCCCTAATCTTCCCCCTGGATACGACCTTCTCTGTGACTCTCAGTAAATTTTGGATTGACTAACATTGTAAATTCAATTCAATTTCAATTCAATTTATTCAAATAAAAATGAAACATAACACCAATATTAAAAAGGATCCTGGAAGCGAACTTGTTGAGGACCATAGCAACAAAAATTGAAAATGAAGAAGAGAGAAAAAAAAAAGATAGAGAAAACACGGGTAAATTAAAGCAAATTGATTAAGAATTTAGAGAATTATAACATCAAAGTTTATTAACATGTTTATACAGCGTGCGAAGACTGGTGGATAGCTCGACACTGGAGGGTATTATATTCCATTGAAGTATAGATTTATAAATGGTGGATCGCTGGGCGGAGCTAGAGACACACTTTGGGACAATAAAGGAACGGTTGGATGAACGGAGGCAGGCCTCCGTTCAATTAAAATAAGATAATAATTGGGGAGGAAGATTTTTATGGTTAGCGGAGTATGCAAGGGATAGATTTAATTTTTAATGATTTGTTCAAAAGGAATAATACCAAAATCGGAGTACAAGTCCTGGGTGGGATATAGTCGGGGCAGCCGAAAACTGCTTTGATGGCACGGTTCTGGGCAGATTTTAATTTATTGGTAATTGAAGGATAAGTGTTGCCCCAAACAGATCTGCAGTATGAGATATATGGGTAAATAAAAGAGTAATAAAGGATGACAAGGATATCAGAAGGAAGAAAATTATTCACACGATTAATCATACTTACCTGTCGCAAGGTTATGGCTCTGACGTAGGAAACATGTGTTGCAAATGATAGGGAGGAGTCTATGTGGACGCCAAGAAACTTGGCAACTTCGACCTGCGGGAGGAGATTGGTGGAATATTTTAGGCCAAGTGCTTGCTGAGCTTCATTTATTTTTGTAAGGGGTTCAAAATAAAACAACCTGACTTTTCTTGCTGTTAATGGTCATGCAGTTAACGAGACACCACTCCTGTACTCTAATCAGAAGGATTTGAGGAGAGGTGACGACTGATGGTAAATTAGGGCCGGCGATGAAAAAGTTGCTATCGTCAGCAAAAAGTACTGGGTGCACTGATGGACCCAGGTCCGTAACCAAATCCTTAATATAAAGGAGAAAAAGTATTGGACCAAGAACAGAGCCCTGCGGGACTCCCCTCCGGACAGGTAGGGGATGTGAGGTCATGCCACCCAGACTCACACTCTGTACTCTACCAGAGAGATAAGAGCCGAACCATGAGAAAGGAACTCCACGAATCCCTATGTTATTATGTTTACTTAAGAGAAAAGTTTTAAGATTATACACTAAAGCGTAAATGACTGACCTTGACGAAGGCTGAGGGGGGGCATTAGCCCTAATCCTGTTAGTGGTAATATCCGTTCATTTAAATTATGACTATCGGTTCCACTTCATTATTCAGTATGAATTATTATTTGACTTTTTTCTGCTTGTCATTGGTTTAATGCAGCTGTTTACTTTTCTTTGAGAATTTTTTTTTTTTAAAAAAAATTTTAAAAGTTATTTTCATTCATTTTCAATCGACACTATTTTTTTATTGGTTAATAAAAGGATGTTTGTAAAGTTTTTTTTCGCCTTTCTCGAGTGTTTCTTGACCAAAGGTTGATGCAACACATCACGTTGCCCATATAACATAAATCTAGTTAATTTTAGTTTACGTTCGAGTTAATTTTAGAGGTTTTACTTATTTATTCATTGTACTTCTGTTCGTTTCAGGTTTTGCTTATTCATTCATAATAACTTCCCTTTGTTTTAAGTTTGATGTTATGTCTGCTCGTTTTGGGTTTCAATCAAGGCCGTATCCAAGGGGGTTAGGGGGTTTACCCCTGACTGCTCTCTACTTTTATTTGACTGCTCTTTACTTTTGTTTCAAACATTCTATTTTATCACTATTAACTTTAAAAAGCGACGAATAACAAAAATTTAAATGTTGTATTTTTCATGGAGGGGGGGGGGCTATTGAGATCGCGGATAGAAGTACTGACGGAAAAAAACAGAACTGAGGAAAACGTTTTAAACAAGACATATTTTGTTACATAGCAGAAACAGAAAGATTTCAAGATTTCAAGAATTTCTACCCTCTCATAATCACCCCTTGTGCTTGTTCATTTCTAAATGTATATGCCCATGTTTTGTAACTTTCTCAACGTACATTATGAGATGAGATATATGAAATATACGAGATATATATTTATTAAAAAATGAAACTAAATACTACTCGCCTTTTGCCTGCCAAGAAAGGCAATAAGCTTGAAAGAGCAAACAAGGTTATCACTCCAGCTAATTAAAGCAAAATTCATACCTTGCTATTCAACACACAAGAAACTTATCTGATGAAGGAATAAAGGAAAAAAGAGAGAAAGAGAAAAAGACAAGAAGTAGATAGAAAAAAAAGCAAAGTACATCGGGGAAATACCATAAATAGAATGACAACCTGGAGTGGGCTTAACACCAAATTCACTCACGAGATAAAAGAAACTTCTTTGCCCGTGACTTGTAAACGGGAAGACTAGGCGCATTTTTCACACACTCGGGCTATATGTTCCAAACATGGGGACCATAATGGCGAATCACAAAAGATGCCCGAATGGTACTCCTAAACTCATGAGTTAAGTCATCAGCTTTTCTTGTATTATGATCATGACGGTCTCTATTAAAAGTAAAAAGATTTTCAAAAGCAGGGGTGAGCAGCTGATTCAAATATTTATACAAGAAAATCGCGACTTGGTAATCTCGAATTTGAGATATATACATAACTTATTCTTTTTAAAATGCTCATGAGCAGGAACCCCATCAGAATCATCAAATCCAGATAACAATTTTACAGCTCTGTTCTGAAGCTTTTCTACTCTTTTGGAACATGTTACAAAATTACTTGCCCATATAGAGCATCCGTAGCTAATATATGGGTAAAATATAGAAAAATAAATCATTTTCAGGATCTTTTTTGGGACTAGATTTTTAATTCTTCGCATCACCCCAAGGCCTCTGCTTAATTTTTCAGCTATTGCACTTGAATGGTTTTTCCACGACAGGTTTTCATCAATTAAAAACCCCAAATACTTCGTTGTTGCTACTCTCTTTATCACATTTTCTTGAACCGTGATATGGTCATTTCCAGCAATAGTCTGCAGCACTAGTTTCATTTCCAGCATTTGTCTGTTAACTATCAAGTTTTCTAGTGAATATTTTTTCTGAGTCTAGCATTGTTATTTTTTCTTTTTTGGATCGAATCAGAGATGACACAGTTGCTGAGAACCTAAACAATATGTCGACCAAAATGCCATGAATGACAGGTGTGGCAAAAATGGGGGGGGGGGGGCAAAAAGTTGGAGGGAAGGGGGCCCCCTTCGAGTTTGGGGATAGGGGACCTTTGGGGGTTGAGGTTTATGGTGGTTAGGGTCGTTGGTATTTATGGTCCTTGACGGTTCGTACTCACATACACCTTACTACTTGAATTGCAAGGATTTCTAAAGTTTGTTCTGAATTTTATTATTAAAATTCTTTTCTTGCCATCTACATCTCTCTTAGTATCAACTTTTTAGTATACTATAATGTTAAACTCTATTTTAAATTGAAAACACTGTTCAAACGCCACTTGTGTATTATACAGAACACATCAAAGAAGTAAAGCTAGGTCAAGTCATAAGACCATTTTATCATCGTTAACCCTTTCCATAGATTGATATTGTTCCAAATTTATAGTAAATAAGCAATGAGCTAACATGCTCTTCGGGGTTACCTTAACTGGCAGTCAGTTTAACCCTTTTTCTCCATCTTCATACGATCCAATCACTAATTAGAATCATTCATGCTCCTATTATTCAAACATTAATTAATATCGTTCATAGAGTCCAATTCGCAAATGCTATCTAGCTCTGTTTTTTCCCTATTATTCAATTAATATCGTTCGTATAGTCCAATTCGCAAATATTATACCCTTTTTTTCTCCACCTTCACACGATCCAATTCCCAAATGCTATATAGCACTGTTTTTCCCCTATTATTCAATTAATATCGTTCCTGTAGTCCAATTCGCAAATGCTATCTAGCGACACATTCCTAACAAACTAATGTTGACTAAAGGCAATTGTCCAAAAGATCAGAAACCAGTCTGATAGCACATACTTCAAAGAAATGGAACACTGGATAATGCATGGGTGATAATTTCTGCTCGTTTTGAGTTTGATTCGGTTATTTATTGTAATTTCTGTTGGTTTTGGGTTTCATTTATTTATCGATGCTGATTTGTGGTAGTTTCACGCTTAGTACATTATTTGATTTTATTTTCGCTCATTTTCTGTTTAATGGAGTTCTTTACTTTTCTTTGAAAAACTTATTTTGTAGAAATTTTTTTTTTAATTAATTAACAAAAACGAACCCTCTTAGATTTCAAAAGAATATCCTTTTTTAATATATTCATATAAAAAAGAAAGCAAAAAAGAAATCCTACATTTTCATGAATGGGCAACCTGAACTCAAGTAGCCTTAAATAAAAGAAAAGATACGTTTATTTCTTTTTAATCAAAATGGAAATATTCAAATATGACATTTGACATTAGTCCAACTCACATTTTTTTTATAATCCATAAAAGGACATGATGGTGCGATTTGTTTTTGTGATAAGCGGGAAATAAAACTTTATCAATTTGATGAGTCTAGGTTTTTCCAATTGTTTTTCTTAAAAGATGCATTATTGCCTTCTTTTAAGAAACAAAAGCTAATAAAAAGAAAAAAATTATTCTTTTTGAATGTTATTAGGTAATATATGCAGTAAGTGGACGTTCAACTAAAGGGCGTGAATAGTTGAGAGAATAAGGAAATATACATATATGTATGTATATATATATATGTGTATGTATGTATATGTGTATATATATATATATATATATATATATATATATATATATATATATATATATATATATATATATATATATATATATATATATATATATATATATATATATATATATATATATATATATATATATATATATATATATATATATATATATATATATATATGTGTGTATATATATATATATATATATATATATATATATATATGTATATATGTATATATATATATATATATATATATAAAACTTTATCAATTTGATGAGTCTAGGTTTTTCCAATTGTTTTTCTTAAAAGATGCATTATTGCCTTCTTTTAAGAAACAAAAGCTAATAAAAAGAAAAAAATTATTCTTTTTGAATGTTATTAGGTAATATATGCAGTAAGTGGAAGTTCAACTAAAGGGCGTGAATAGTTGAGAGAATAAGGAAATATACATATATGTATGTATATATATATATGTGTATGTATGTATATGTGTATATATATATATATATATATATATATATATATATATATATATATATATATATGTGTATGTATATATATATATATATATATGTATATATATGTATATATATATATATATATATATATATATATATATATATATATATATATATATATATATATATATATATATATATATATATATATATATATATATATATATATATATATTATATAATGATTGTAAACAAATTTTCGGTGTTTTTTACTTTTTTAACCCTTCCCCCAAACCCCCCCTCCCCTAAAAAAATCCCCTCGGTACTTGTTAAGAATTCAGAAACAAGCGAGAAAGACCGAGATACTTAATGAAAAACAGGTTTCCGCTGCTTGTGAGGTATTGCTCACTCCATGACAAAGATTTAAATTTTTGGGGTTGAAGGGGCAAAAAAGGTACCTAGGTTAAGTTAGGTCACGTATTTAATATATGCTACGCTTTATCCCCCCCCCTCTCCTAATGTGCAAATTTATATTATATTTTCATCTTACTTTTGCTTTATTTTTTAGCATTAGCGAAACTTCACTTCTCGCGTGTTTCTAGATTCTTAACAAGTACCATCCTCTCCCTCGAACAAAAACCTGGGATACGTCCTTATTGGAAATACAAGAAATATAATTAAAATCGTGGGAAACTCGACACTTAACTGTAGCTGTTGATCATATTTTGGCTCAAGGAAGAAAAAAAAAGGAAAAGTTACATTCTCACTATCAACAGGACTAGAAAAAATAAAAAAAAATAAAAATAGCAGATCTTTGCCATATGTCGAATTATAAGTGTCTTAAGCAGATGTGCTAACAAAATGTTGTTTTTTTTGTTTGTAAATATTATGTCTAGAGTACTGCCACTCTAGTGCGTAGCAATGGTAACTACCTGCTTCAGATCAAGGACACTAGATACCCATTTTCTGTTCGTCTGGTTAAAATCGCCAGCTATTATGAAGCCAGGATAGGCATGGGCACGACGAAGTTTATCGATGTAGGTCTATAAGTAGCTGATAAGCTCTTTCCTATTTTTGCACTCTCTGGGTAATACTCAGATACAATTGTCAAACATGAGAACTTTTTTGATAGTTTGGATGGCTTGCACTCTACCCAGACAACTTCATGACATGAATCGGTTGGTATATTTAACACGCATCTCACACGCATGATAATTTATATATATTATATATATTTATATAATTTATGATACATGATAATTATATTATGATACATGATATTATGTAATACATGATAATTTATATAATTTATATACTTGTTAAAGTTTTATTTATTAAATTTGATGAGATATTAATAAGTAGGCTAAATATGTCACTCAGTTATATATTTCTGTATATAACTTAGATAGGCCTAGTCACTGAGTTAAATATATTTGTAAGCAGTAGTCTAAATTTGACACTTATTTAAATATTTCTGTATATAACTCATATTGTCCTAGTCAGAGAGTTAATCATATTTATAAGTAGTAGGCTAAACTTGTAACTCAGTTACATATGTTTTCATGGATCTTAGATGCCTAGTAAGTGAGTTACACACATTCATAAGTAGTAGGCTAAATATGGCACTCAGTTATATATTTATGTATATAACTCATATGAATATTCATTGAGTTACACATATTTATAATAGGTAGGCTAAATATGTAACACAGATATATTTTTTTGTATATAACTTATATAGTCATAGTCAGTAGGCTAGTCAGTGAGTTACACATATTTGAAGTAGTAGGCTAAATATGTCACTCAGTTATATATTTTTCTATATAACTTAGATAGGCCTAGTCAGTGAGTTACACATATTTATAAGTAGTAGGTTAAATATGTCACTGAGTTATATATTTCTGTATATAACTTATATGCATAGTCAGTGAGTTACACATATGTATAAGCAGTAGGCTAAATATGTCACTCAGTTATATATTTTTGTATATAACTTATATAGGCCTATTCAGTGAGTTAATCATATTTTAAGTAGTAGGCTAAATATGTCACTCAGTTACATATTTCTGTATATAACTTAGATATGCCTAGTCAGTAAGTTACACATATTTATAAGTAGTAGGTTAAATATGTCACTGAGTTATATATTTCTATATATAACTTATATAGGCCTATTCATTGAGTTACACATATTTATAAGCAGTAGGCTAAATATGTCACTCAGTTATATATTTCTGTATATAACTTAGATAGGCCTAGTCAGTGAGTTACACATATTTATAAGTAGTAGGCTAAATATGTCACTGAGTTATATATTTCTGTATATAACTTATATAGGCCTAGTCAGTGAGTTACACATATTTTAAGTAGTTGGCTAAATATGTCACTAAGTTATATATTTCTGTATATAACTTATATGCCTAGTCAGTCAGTTACACATATTTATAAGTAGTAGGCTAAATATGTCACTCAGTTATATATTTCTGTATATAACTTATGTAGGCATAGTCTGTGAGTTACACATATTTATAAGTAGTAGGTTAAATGTGTCACTGAGCTATATATTTCTGTATATAACTTATATAGGCCTAGTCAGTGAGTTATGTATATTTATAAGTAGTAGGTTAAATATGTCACTGAGTTATTGCCTTTGCAAAACAAAAGTGATCCGTTTATCTGGCCTCCCCCAGGCCATTCAGCATGTCCCCAGGTTACGATAGGGGAACGCTCTACAGATATGTAGGGTACCTCCATAGGAGGCATCGACCAAGGGGGGACCTTGTCCCTGGGGGTCCATAATAGAATCTGGAGTACCCTTGCCCGGGGTCATAAATACAGGCGGAGGTGGAAGAAGGCCACTAAAATGCACACTCAAAAGTATCCACTGGTTTGTCTAAAAGTTCCTTGAGTTTGCAAACCTTCTCCCAACAATGGGTTAAATTACAAGGTGATGCAGAACACCATCGCGGGAGGATCTTCTATAGGAGGACAACTGCGGCAGAGCGTAAAATCCAGATCTATGGACAACGGCGTCTGCAAAGGGCAGTCTCGACCTTTTCGGGGTGCATGCAAGACTGGGGACCTTGCAGTCAACTCTATTCCCAATTGAGGAGTGGCACCCCTCGAGGAAATTATAGCCTAGTAAACGACACAGCATTCCCACGGCATTCTGACTAATGGACAATTCTTCTGGGATTGGTATGTTTTGATGGGCGTCTTTGGGCTGAAAAACTTCTTCCTAGCTAATTTATCTATTACGGGTTGCCTCCCCGTAGTAGCAGAATATTTGTAGGCATGAATATATAATGAGTCGAACGTAATAGACTTGAGATTATTTGTGCAGGATTTCGACTCTTGTTGATAGAAGAACATCGCCAAGCGGTGAAAACCATGTTGCGACCAAGATGGACCCAGGATTGTACAAAGCCTCCATTCTTGGAGGTCCCAGGGACTTCTTGCTGTCCGGTTCTAAGCCGGCTTAAGCACTTCGGTGTAGACTTGAGAAGATATGTGATCCCCGTCCTGCACTGGTATCCGGGATCATTGCTTTTCCTGAGGCGAAAAAAATTTCAATGATTTAAAGAACATGAAAATTGGAACTTGGAATGTTACGATATTAAAAAGTGACTATCGTATAGACTTTTTCATTGACGAATTCAGACGATTCGAACTGGATTTATTAGGAGTTTCTGAAACTCATATCCCAAGGGTAGGAAGCCTGATATTAGTTGATATAGAATTTATTTACTGAGGCAGGAAGGATGGGGTACATAGACAGGGAGTAGAGCTCATGATGAATAAGCAAGCTGCTAAGTCTTGTTTAGGCTGGGAAGGTATTAATAATAGAATACTAATTGCTAATTTTATGACTAGAAAGTTCAAGGTATCAGATATAGTAGTATACGCCCCCGCAGAACCGACTGATGGAGATACTAATGACTCGGATGAATTTTACTTACAGTTAAAGGAGCAAATAGACAAGGACCCAGTTAGAAATATGATGTTATTGCTGGGAGATTTTAACGCCCAGGCTGGTAGAAATAAGGATTGATGGTATCCCAGCTTAGGTTTAATTTGGTGTAGGAAAAGAAAACAGTAATGGATACAGACTTTTGCAATTTTGTAGGTATAACAATTTAGTTATAACCAATACGGTGTTTGGTCATAAAATGGCTCATAAGCTAACATGGTATTCACGTGATGGTAAGACAGCAAACCTTATTGATTATGTTATAGTAAACCGAAGACTGGCAGGATCAATACAGGTTATTAGGGTATATAGGAGTGCTGTTATAGATTTTAAAAGCAAAGATTACCATCTAGTAGCGTCTAGGGTTAATTTGAAGCTCAAATTTCGGAAGGATAACTACCTACCGGAAAGTTATGATGTTGGTAAACTCCAGGATTACAATTTGAGAGATATGTTCGATGAGCAGTTGAATACTGGACTTGAGAGTTTAAAACTTGATAATGTGGAAGATGGTTGGAATAATTGCGCAAAAATATTTTGTGAAGTTGCTAAAGGTATCTTAGGGAAAAAAGGTAGAACTGTAGCTAAGAATAATAGTGAGAACGATTTATGTTTAATAGAAAGGAGAAAGGACTTGTACAATAATTATCTGAGTGATAGATCATATGAAAACAAAAGAAATGTAAAGAAAGTGGAGAAAGCATTGAAATATGAACTAAGGAGGTGTGAAGTGGAGGCCATGGACAAAATTGCCGAGGATTTAGAAGATGCAGCTAGACGGCATAATAGTAAATATTGTACTGGCACGTTAACAAATTGAGAGGTAGTAGTCAATCCGGACTTGTCCCAGTTAAAGATAGGAATGGGGTGGCAATTAGCGATAAGGAAAAAGCTAAAGCGAGATGGGCCGAACATTTTGAGAACTTGCTTAACCGAGATAGAGTTGCAGGAAAAAATATAGAGGAAAATGAAAAAGTTTGTGATACCTTGGATGTGAAGGAAGATTTGTTTTGTGAGGAGGAATTAGAAACAGTACTAAAAGGATTAAAGAATAATAAGGCTCCAGGTGCTGATTGGGTAGTAAATGAGTTTCTTAAATTTGGTGGCTCTGAGGTTAGAAATAAGTTATTGAAGATTATGAATATGATTTTTGAAAAAGGGGAAGTACCTAACGATTTTAGGAAAACCTTAATTAAGCCATTTTATAAGCAGGGTGATAAAAGTGAGTGTGGTAATTATAGAGGCATTATTCCGTTCTATGTATGTATCAAATTACTAATTTATATTATGCTTTTTATAATGAGAGATTCATTAGACAAAGTTTTAATAGAAGATCATTGTGTTTTTATAAAAGGTAGAAGATGTGTTGACCAAATTTTCACTCTTAGGTTAATAATTGAGAAGTGCCTAAGTTTTCAAACACCTTTGGTCCTCAGTTTTATAGATTATGAGCAAGCGTTCGATTCTGTTGATAGAAGAGCTCTAGCAAAGGTTTTATCCTTGTATGGTACACCAGACAAATACATTAAAGGGATTAGTCCTATGTACGAGAATAACACTACTGCGGTTAAGGTAGGAAATGAGGTTAGCAGCTGGTTTTGTATTAAATCAGGAGTTAAGCAGGGTTGTGTTCTATCCCCCTTTATATGGATTATTTTGATGGACTTTGTTTTAAGGAGCACAGGAAAGGCAATGGGAGACCACGGAATCAAATGGAGAGGAAAAAGTCTCCTGGACTTGGATTATGCTGATGATTTAAGCATCCTAGATGAAAGTGTGAGCAAAATGAATGAAGTTTTAGAGGTTTTGCGAGTTCAGGGTGCTAGTATTGGTTTGAAAATTAATGCTAGGAAGACTAAGTCACTAAGGCTAGGAATAAGTGAAGATGAAAAGGTGATATTGGGTAATGAAAAGATTGATCAGGTGGGCAGTTTCACTTACCTTGGTAGTATTATTAGTAAAGATGGTGGGAGCAGTGAAGATGTTAAATATAGAATAGCCAAGGCTCAGGGTGTTTTTTCACAGTTAAAAAAATTCTGGAAGAATAGGAAGATAAGTCTGCAAACCAAGATTAGAATCTTAGAAGCTACAGTGATGACAGTGGTCAAATATGGCTCTGAAGCATGGACGCTCCGAAAAGCGGATGAAAATTTGCTGGATGTTTTCCAGAGAAATTGCTTAAGGATTGTTCTGGGTACCCGGCTGACTGACCGTATTTCAAACAATAGGCTATACGAAAAATGTGGTTCAATACCGCTTTCTAGGTCTTTAATGAAAGAAAGGTTGAAGTGGTTAGGGCACGTTTTGCGGATGAAGGATGACAGATTGCCGAAGATTGTTCTTTTCGGCAAACCATCTAGGGCTAAACGGAAAGCAGGTCGTCCCCGACTGGGCGTGGGAGGACGTCATAAGGAAAGATGTAAAGGAAATGGGAACTTCGTGGGCGGGTGTAAAAAGGGAGGCTTTGAATAGATTGTGGTGGAGGAGGAGCGTGCGTAGCTGTGTTTGCCTCAGGCGGCTTGGTGCTGCGATGAGTTGTTAGTAGTAGTAGTAGTATAGGTATATAATATAAAAGGTTTGGTCGCTGTTTACAATGTGCACGTCAAACTGCACTGTATATTCTTGTGTAATTCCATGTGTAATTGAAACCTTATACACTCTCACTACTGGGGGGTTTTGCCGATCCTGGACGCGTTATTATCAATTCTTTGGACAATTTTAAACAAACTTGCAATTACACAATTTCAATCAAACGCATTTGGTGAAAAGAGGGGTGGATGGGTTGGGGGGTGTGCTACATGACCTCCATAACTATTGACTCTTAAAAGAGAACTAGAACTTGCAATTTCAACCAAATGAGCTACCTCTGAACCTTATGCATTCCTTCCATAAGAACCTTAAATGCTCCAGGGGTGTAACTTACAGCCCTCGCCCTGAGGTTTTGGTGGTTTATATCAACCTAAATAGCCTTGTTATATTATATTCGGACTATTTTGAATAAAAGGGCTATCTCAAAATATCTATTGGATACATCTCAGGAAAACAAGACGTGTTTGTGTTTGTGTGTGGAGGGGGGGGGGAGTTGCTGCGCTCTGATTACTCTGACTCTTAAAAGAACACTAGAACTAAAGATTACTAATCCAACGAGTCCCCTCCTATGTTTATATGACCACCCTTTTTATATGAACCTTATGTGTCCTAAGACCATAACTTACAGCCCTTTCTCTGAGAGCTATAGGGGGGGTGTATTCCTCATAGACATAATTTCCAAAACCTTCAACTATGATAGTAAAAATAGTTCTCAAATTTTGATTGGAGGTATTAAGGCAAATGCTGAGCGTGGACAGGGGGACAGTTTGATCTCAAATCACTTTGACTCTTAAAAAGGGCGCTATAACTTCCAATTTCACATCAAATAAGCCCCATCTCATGTTTATACGACCGCCCATTCAGTAGAAACCTTATATGCCCTAATAAAAACTTAGAACTATATCCAAAGGGCGCTGGGGGGGGGGGGTTGTGTCATCCATAGAGCCATTATTATACGTTCTTTGGACCATTTTGAAAAAAACTCACTATATGATAATTTCAATCGGATGTGTTTGATGAAAAGAGGGTTTAGGAGGGGGGATAAATGCCGTCCACCACTTCAACGCTTAAAAAGGAACTAAAACTTCCAATTTTCATCAGAATGAGCCTCTTCTAAGTTTATACAACCATCCCTTCCATAAAAACCCTAAATACCCCCTGGGCACAGCTTACAACCCTTACCTGTAATTTCTGGGGTGTGTTTCAACCCCGAAAGCCTTGTTGTATGAAATTTAGACTATTTTAAATAGAATGACTTTCTTAAATTTTTTATTAGATGCATTTCGGGACAATACGACGTGTGTGTGTGGAGGGAGGGGGTTAGCAGCCCTCCGATCATTTTGACTCCTAGAAAGAGCACTAAAGCGTTTGATTATCAATCCAATGAGCCGCCTCCAAAGCTTATATGACCACGCTTTCTATAAAACCTTATATACCCCCAGAGCATAGCATACAACCCTTGTCCTGAGGGCTGGGGGAATTTGTTATCCTTAAATACATAAGTTTCAGGCCTTTCAAATACGTTGAACAAAATGGCATTCTCAACATTTTGATTGAAAGTGTTTGGGGAAACGATGGGCATGGGGGCGGTAGGGTTCATTTTCCCTCTGATAACTTTTGACCAAAAAATAAAGCACTAATCTTCTCAATTTCCATTCGAATGATCGCTTTTTGAAGCTTCTATGAAAAAACTTTCTATTAAAACCTTATATGTCCAAGGGAATAACTTCAATCAATTAATCAATCAATTAATCAATCAACCTTTTATTATTAAGTAAATGAACAAACGAAACAATTAACATGAACATTTTGACTAAAAGCAATGCTTGTACGAGTCACACCCGATATTGGTAAACAAATTTATATCGCACTATGAAATGAAAAGAGAAGAGCTGATAAAATAAGAGAGGGACAAAGAATTAGAAAGGAAAGAATTGATACGAGGTGGGGTCTAAGAAGGAGAGTGAGAGGATCAAATACAAACAAAAAATTGAGACATTAACTCATGCTGTATCCAATACTGTGTAAGAGAGGTATTGTTTTTGGAGTGTGCCAAAGGATTTTATGGATTTAATAGATTCATTAATTGAGTTCCATACAGAAACACTTCTATAAACTGGAGTGTTGAGACCTTGTAAGGCTTCTTTTCGGTAGCATAAGATTGTACTTGTTGCAGTGGAGAGCTCTTCCTCGATGAATTGTGCTACAAAGTTCAAGTACCTGGAAAGACCTTGAGGAATTCTATTCGATATTGCCGAGAGTGCTAAACGCAGATTACTAAAGTTGGTTATCTCTGTTATATCTACTGTTCCAGTGCCTCTGTATAGATCTGTTGAGGGGTATAGCATGGGGAGGCAATATGTGGCCTTAACTGCACGGTTTTGTGATCTCTTTAATGATTTTAGATGAGATTTGAATGTATTGCCCTTGACAGAACAGCAGTAGTTCAAGTAGGGGAAGACAAAAGCATTATAAAACATTTTCATCATGTCAGCACTTAGAAGCAGACTAGCTCTATGTATTTTTGATGTTTGGTGTGAGGACGGTTGAAGACAGCTGGGATATGTGATGTTTTAACGAAAGAGAGGAATCGACAAATACACCTAGGAACTTTGTGACTGTGATCTTAGGAATGGGATTTCTATTGATTGACAGTGCGACATTGTGAGACAATGAGGGCTTTGAAGGAGCAGAAGTGAAGACTATGATGCAGCTTTTTGTAGCATTTACCTGCATTTTGTTACGAAAACATCAATCAGATATATCGTCAATTGTTTTTTGCGCCTTTTTTGCAGCAGACTCGGATGATTCAGCAGCAATGAAGAAATTTGAGTCATCAGCGAATAGTACTGGGTGTGCATTGTAGTAAGACATGTTTTCAGGTCATTGATATACAAAATAAACAAAAGCGGTCCAAGTACCGACCCCTGAGGTACGCCAGATCTTACCGGTATTTCTGGCATGACACTACCCTCCACAATTACACACTGCTTACGATCAGTGCGATACGATTAAAACCACTCGTGAGCAACACCATATATTCCAAATGAATTTTATTTTGTTGGGAGGATTGAATGGCATACCGTGTCGAAAGCTTTAGTGAAATCCAGAAAAATCCCTAGTACCTTTTCTCCAGCATCCTGGCTATTTAATATCTATTCAAATGAATCAACTAAGGCATGCAAAGTTCAATGATGCCGAAACCTGTATTGACGGGGAGAGAGTAGCTGCTTGACATTGAGGAATCTATATACTTTGTTGTAAACCACTCGCTCAAGGACTTTTGATATAAGCGGTAGAATTTATATGGGTCGATAATTAGAGATGCGACTCTTGTCTCCTTTTTTGTAGAGAGGAAGGACTTGGGCAGTTTTAAGCACGTTAGGATAAACTCCGGTTGCTAGTGAAAGGTTGACCAAGTGTGTAAGTGGAGCTACAAGACCTGTAGAGGCCTTCTTCAAGATATAGCTGCACAGCCCAAAGGTGTCTTGGGTTTTTCCATTAGGCAGATTACTGATAATCATTAGTAATTCCTCTTTCGTACATGGCGCTAGAAAAAGACTTGATATTGTTCTACTGTGGGTTTGTTCAGGGGATGGGCAAGAAGCATGTAGAGATGTCTGATTAACGAAAAATTGATTTAAAGCGTCAGCACGAGATTCGCTTGCTACTGTCTCACCATGCATATTTATTATTTCTTTAGCCACCTTCTTCCTTTTTTGACATATTATTTCATGAACCTCCCATACTTTTCTCAAGTTACTCTTACATTCATTTATTCTCTCTGCATAATACCGCCTTTTTGCATTACGTACTAATCCGTTTAATGTATTTCTGTACTTTTTGTATGTCTCTCTCTCTTCAGGAGTTGTAAAATTATAAGCTTTCAGGTACAGTCTATTTCTGTGTTCATTAGACTGAACGAGACCTTTCGTCATCTAAGGACTTTTGGGAACGCTTTTGATCCGACTTATTCGTAGAGGAAAACACCGTTTTGTTAACTGTGTTAAGCCGGCTCGTGAGTGCATTTGCTGCCATATCTGCCGAAGACGCATGAGTTACAGCAGACCAATCATTCGATTTCAGGGTTTCAGTGAAGTAATCAATGTTTTTTTTGGGAAAAACTTCGATACGTGAAAACACAATTAGACGCTGACTTAGTGGACCGGCCTGCCCTTGCTGGGAACACTTTGATGACTGGGTAGTGATCGGAAACATCAGATGTTATAATATGCGACATAAAAGATGTGTGAGGGTTAAAGGAAAGGAATATATTGTCAATCAGTGCTGCAGTATTTCTAGCTGAACAATGCCGTGTGAGAAAAAATACAGTGGGTAGAAGACCAGATGATAAAGTTGTATCAAGGAACGAACGCTAATGGGCGTCACCGTCTATCGTCAGTAAGTTGATGTTAAAGTCACCCATAAGACATGGATTTTTACCTCGACCACATTCATTTATCTCCGACGTAAGCTGCTCAGGTTGCGAACAGAAAATGTCCCTTGGAAATGGCGGTGGCTTATAAAAAAGGCCCACGAAATCTACTGGAGATGACTTTCCAAGAATTTCAAGGACTATTGAGTAGACAGATCGACAACGTTTGACCACACCATTAAAAATTGATTCCAAGTCATCGCGGCGCTTGTAAGAGATAGAATCATTTACAGATAATGTAATGCTGCCGGAGCACTTTGTTACGTGCCGTGGAAGATGTATCGCTTCAAAACCGGGCAAACAGTATGGCGACATGTCATTTGAGAAGACACCCAAGTTTCAGTTAAACCAACTAAGCTAAAAGGATTTTTATTTTCAGCAGTGAATGTAAGTATATCATCCCATTTATATTTAATTCCTTGAACATTATGGCAGAAAAGATTAGATTTATCATTAGTAGAAATTGCAGGAAGTATTTGATTAAGATATTCTTGGGGTGTTGCATATGAGCAGGACAAGGCATTCACCCTGTCTATCACGGGATTAGTAGCTGACTCGTCATCGTATCTTGGCAGATTGAGAAATGTGGTTTTTAGCAGGGAATGTTCAGTTAAGAATGAAAAATCATTCATCATCGAGATCAACGATTTTTTTTTATTTTCATCAATTAGACTAAATAATGATGATGGAGGAAAATAGTAATAACAGGAGTGTTCTGGTGTTTTTAGTATTTCTTGATGATGTGTGCTGATGATTACTTGGCCAAAAACAGGCAACCCTCACGTGAAAAAATCTCTGTTCCTTCTCCCCCCCCTTTTTTTGAGTCTGGGAAATACGACCGTCTATCACAACAAGAAGAGAGGCATAAGCAGGAAATAAAGCAGGAAAAACATAAGCAGGATAAAAAGTAGAAAGAGAAAAAGAAATGAGAAAGAGAAGTAGAAAGAGAAAAAGAAACAGTAGCACTAAGGTAGAAAAGCAACAATGTTACAAATTCATTACATCCATGAATATTATTATCAATACACTTTCTTAGTTTTAAATGCCCCCGATCGAAGCATCAAGATGTCTTTTCAAAATGATAATCTCATCCTTATTTGACACTTTACGGGCACTTTTGGGTCCGGTTTTAACCATAACATTTCCATCAGTGGTCCAGACATTTTTCAGTCCAAAATCAGATTTTGCGTATGCGAATAACTCACATTTAGTTTTTGCTAGGAATTCCGTGACAGACATTCTAGACCCCTTGAGTTGCTTTCTATTTTTTTAAATCTGCGACCGAACTCTAAGGTTTGAAAGTGTTACTGCAGTCGGTCTTGGCAGATTTGACACTTTGCGTCCTATTCTTCGGGCAAAGACTATATCAGAGGCATCTAAAGGAATGCCCGGAAATTTCTGCGCACAAAGTTCCACAAGTTTGTTTTCTACGTTCTCCTTGATAACAGCGTTCTTTTTGACATCTTCTTCGAGGCAGAAAAATATCAGTTGGTTACCTAGGGACGCTTTTGCAAGGGTCTCATTATGATTGTCTATTTTCCCTTTAATTTCACTGACTGACGATTCCACAGCCTTAGTAGCTAGATCGATATCGGAAACGGACTTCTAAGGAAATTTTAACGCCCGTCAACTTCACAGAACTTGTCTTTCACCATTTTCTCAAGATCGAGCGACAGACTATTGTAAGTTTCCGTTTTGATGTTCCCGATGGCGGACTCACTCGGTTCTGTTCGCTGATTTACAACACCCAGCTTGCTGATAGCTGTTTCAACTTCTTGGCTGATTTTTAAGTCCAAGTCCGTTTCGATTTTGTCAGCCCACTGTTTTATTTTAACCTTCAGTTGGTTTATTTGGTTTGTCAATATGATTAATTGTTCTTCCGTACTTTCGTTGCCTGAGAACTTCACTTCTGAATCAAAGCGCATTGTTCTATCACCGACCGTTAGAATCTGCAACTTTCTTTTATCCGAACCAGAAACTTTACTTACCATTGTCTTTCCTTCAGCCGCCTAACCAATTCTCCTTCCTTTGAATCTCTCTCGGCAACTTATTGATTATGTTGTAAACAATGTCCTCAATGGGCAAAAAATAATAAAATAATCTAAAATAAAATAATGGGGGAGGGGGGGGGGTTGTCATCCTCACAGGCAAAATTTCCAGGCCTTTCAACTAGGTTGAACAAAATGGCCATATCAAAATGTTGATCAGAAATAATTGGAGTAATGATGGGCGTGGGAGGAGGGATGATTCTCCCTCCGATTTCTTTCAACTATTAAAAAGGGTAATAGCCCTCTCAATTTACAATCGAATAAGCACTTTTTGAAATTTTTACGACAACACTTTCTATAAGAACCTTAAATGCCCCTAGGGCACAACTTACAACTATAGTCCTGAGGACTGTGGGGGGGGGGATGGTTGTCATACTCAAAGACATAATTTCCAGACCCTTCAACTACGTTCAACAAAATTGCTATATCAAAATGTTGATCGGAAGTGTTCGGGGAAACGATGGGCGTGGGGGGGGGGCATTCGCCCTCCGATAGCTTTTGACTATTAATAAGGGCACTAGCCCTTATTAGTAGCCAGAAGCTCAAATAGTCATTATTAAATCCCAAATAGTCAGATATTCAAAAATATTCAAAATGATAAAATGATAATGATAAATCATTATTCAAAAGGGGTTAGTTGCCCTCTAATCATTTTCGACTATTAAAAAGGGCTCTAGCCCTTTGAATTCCCAATGAAATGAGCCCTTTCTGAAGTTTCTACAGCAACACTTTCTCAAAAAAACCTTAAATACCCCTAGGTTATAACCTACAGCCTTTGCCTGGTGGGCTGTGGGGGGTTTGCCATCCTCAAAACATAATTTCGGGACCTTTCAAATACGTTGAACAAAATGGCTATCTCAAAATTTTGATTTGATGTGTTACGGGAAATGGCGGGCGTTAGAAGGGGGGTAGTTTCCCTCCAATCACTTTCGACTGTTAAAAAGGGCACTAGCCCTTTCAATTTGCAATCGAAAGAGCCCTTTTTCAAGTTTCTAAGACAATGTCTATAAAAACCTTAAATGCCCCCAGGGCATAACTTACAACCCTTGACCTGAGGGCTCTGGGGGGAGCGTCATTCTCAAAGACATAATTTCTGGACCTTTCAACTTCGTTGAACAAAACGGCTGTCTCAAAATTTTGATTGGATGTATTCGGGGAAATAATGGGCGTGAGAGGGAGGTTAGTTGCCCTCTAATCACTTTTGAATATTAAAAAGGGCGCAAGCCCTTCCAATTTCTAATCAAATAGCGCTGCCTATGATGCAGTCTTCCGTCTAAACTTTAGTCTTGAAGATGCTGAAACGCGTTATATGAATCAGTTAGTGTTAGGCGATAATTAAAAAATTGCTATATACACATATAGATATTTTACTTTTGATACTTGATGTGTCAATATTGATATTTCAGATAAGGTTTTCTCTCATAGATTAACTCTTGGTTTTGCCAAAGTTTAATAACGAAAATTGCAACTAAAGAGTATTTTGTGTAATTTATTTCGAACTTCAAATAATAAAAAATCAAACAATGAAAACAAACTTCGATTCCATAAATGAATATTTTGAAAACCAAGATTTCAAAAACGTTGGCTTGGGACAAAGAAAAATAAATCAATAGCTATTTCTGGCTATTCATGAACAACAACATGTCAATGTTTTTCCTTGAGAGTCGGTTCCACCTTTCAGTGATTAGCTGACCAGCCTTGGAAAACACCCTCAGAAGAGACACTGCCAGTGTTACACTGGTGGCGGGAACGGACACTAATTTCTTGACAACCTTGTAGAGGTATTTCTGAGACCCCACATTACGAAATTTGAGTGGATCAGTTTTTCTTCGAATTATATACTCCCTTTTGAAAATCTGCAGAGTCTAGATGGATTCTGCTGCTGCGAAGCATGCCTTGTATTGACAACAAAAATTTCGTCGCATGATCCCGACGAACTGACTTCATTCAGTTGTCGCTGAATCAAGGGGACTGGCACGATACTTGCATCTACTGACACAGGCTACAGAGCCAGCAAGGCAAATTCCATCTTTCTTGCTACTTTACTCTCAGCTTGGAGAAGACTGTCAGCAAAGACTTATATTACCTTCAAAAGTGGATCAAGATACGTGGCAATCGGAACGGATGTTACCTGACCAAGGCTTACGAGCTTAGAAGGCATTTTATCAAGCAAAGCCTTTTAGAGGTCCTAAGTAGTAATGAGAGTCCACCCTGACTAAACGTAGGTTGATCTAGAGAGCAGGGTATACCAATTTATGGATATAGCTGTGCAAGTTAAGAATCAGTATCTTCATACAGATGCTTAACTTGCAATGGATTGAGTACGTTATTTTTATTCTTCTCGACTATTTTCGAGACAATTTTGTACTCTACTACTACTTGTAATAACTGACTTCCGCATCAAGGAGCCTAAGGCCAAAACATCTACGTACGCTCCTCTTCCGTAATAATCTATTCAAAACCTCCCTCTTCAAACCTTTCCAAGAAGTTCCAATTTCTGTCAAATCTTTCCGTACGGTACCCTCCCATTCCATTTGAGCGTGACCTGCTATTCGTTTGGCCCTAAATAGTTGGCCGAAAAGGACGATCTTTGGCAATCCTTCATGCACAAAACGTGGATGAAGCCATCTCTAACTTCCTCTCATTATAGCCATAGAAATTGGAATTGAACCACATTTTCAAACAGCTTATTGTTGAGAAACAGTCAGACAGTCGGGTATCCAAAACAGCCTGTAGGCAATTTTTCTGGAAAACATCAACCAAGTCATTTTCTGTTTTTTTGAGCGCACACGCTTCAGAAGCATACATGAGCGCTTTTGCTTGCAATGCTCTAAAGTATTTTCGCAGACTTATCTTCCTATTCCTCCAAACTTTTTCAACTTAAATAAAACTAGAAAACTGGCTATTCTACTTCTAACATCTTCACTGCACCCGCCGTGTTTGCCAATAATATTACCTAGGTAGGGGAAGCTGTCTACTTAATAGATCTTCTCGTTACAAAACATCACCTCTTCGCCTTCACTTTTTCCAAGTCTTAGTGACTTAGTCTGGATTCTCAAAACCTCTAAAAATTCATTCATTTTGCTAACATTTTCATCTAGGATGTTTAAATAGCATAATTTAAGTCTAAGAGAGTTTCACTTCCCCAATTGCTTCCATGTTCTCCCATTGTCTTTGCTCTCCCATTGTCTTGGATAGAACGCAAGCCTGCATAACTTCTTATTTAAAACGAAACCGGCTACCAATCTTACTCCCTACCTTAACCGTATCATTATTATTATCGGACATAACACCTATAACTAACGTATTTATTTGGTTTACTATACAAGGATAGGACTTTCGCTAAAGCTCCTCTATCGAATGAATCAAAAGCTTGGTAATAATCTATAAAACAGATGACCAAAGAGGTTTGATGACTCAGGCACTTTTCAATTATGTGGATCTAAGAGTGAGAGTTTGGGTGACGCATCCTATCTCCTTCCTAAAACCACACTGTTCTTCTCGTAAAATTTTACCCACGGCATCTCTAAGGCTAAAACTTATCATCATACTAAGTAATTTTTTTCCTACAGGGCCAAAGAAACAATATCAGTACCTGAGGCCTTATTATATTTTAATCTTTTTAGTACTGCCACTACTTCTTCTTCACTAAATAAGTCTTTTATCACTTTCACAGTGTCACAAATCTTTTAGTCTTTTCTATATATTTCCCTGTAAGTTCGTCACGGTTCAACACATTTTCAGTGTGTCTTGACCATCTCTCTTTAACACTTTCCTTATCACTAATTGTGGGTTTGTTCCTATCGTTAACTGAGACAAGTCCAGATTGATTATTCCCCTTCAATTTTTTAACACGCCTATACAATATTTCACTATTACTCCGTCTAGCTGCATTTTCCAGATCTTCAGCAATTTCAGCCATTGCCCCCTCTTCACGCATCCTTAATTCATATTTGAATAATTTCTTTTCTTTCCTTTCATTCCTTTTATTTTCGAATAATCTACCTCTAAAATAATTCTTGTATGCGCCATCAGAGACTTCCCAAACTATGTTCATAAAGTTATTATATCCATCTTCTATATTGTAAAGTTTTAGACTCTCTGATTTAGTATTCAACTATTCCTGGAAAGTTTCCCTCAAATTCTCATCCTGGAGTCTCACAACGTCATAGCTTTCGGAAAGGTGGTTATCCTTCCAAAATTTCAGCTCAAGATTAACCCTAGACACCCGATAGTATTAGATGACGTTCTTTAATTTTAAAATCAATAGCAGCACTCCTATAGGATTTTTTCTCCTATTTGGGATATACCCTTGTATCTTGTACTGATCCTGCTAATCTCCAATAATACAATTAATAAGAAAGCCGTCTTACCATCCTGTGAATGCTATATTGACCTATTGGCCATTTAATGACCCATATATGCATATAACTTTGTATGTTGAATCTTTTCTGCTGGACTAATAGCGGTAGATGGAAGGAAAGCGGAAAATAGTAAGAAATTCTAAATATAGTCTTCAACATCGATATTTATGTATCGACATCGATATTTGGTCTGAAATATTGAAACTTAGATGTCAATACTGAATATCACCCAACAATAGAATCAGTTAGTAGTATAATTGCCTAACAACATAGTTCATACTATCAAGATATTACTGCAATTGAAAGTATGCATCGGCGTCAAGACTTTGGGATTCCTTTGCTCTATCATTCTTAAAGATTTTCTTACGATTGATTTGAGTTTCTTTTATTAAAATATGTTTCACATTAGAAAAGAATTATTTCTGAATAAATTTACAAATTATAAACATACCTCATAAAAATTATATTTTTATGAAATGAATATAATAATATAAAAAGATCTTTTTAGACTACTAACTGAAATCATGCTTTGGTGTCAAAATTTTGGGATTCCTTTGCTTTACCATTCTTAAATATTTTTTACGATTGATTTGAGTTTCTTTTTATTAACTATATGTTTCAAGTTAATATGGAATTTTTCTTACTAAATGTACATATTGCAAACATACCTCGTCAATACAAGATTTTTATCAAATGAACAAAGCAATCAAAAGATCCTGAAAAAAAAAGTTTCGCATTCAGGTGGATATTGCAAACAGACGCACTAAAATTTGTTTCAAGTTGAGATTCATTTGCTTTATCCTACTTCAATGTTTATTTTTACCTTATTGATTTGACTTTTTTTTCTTAATTTTATGGTTTAATTAGAAATGGAAACCAATTTATATGAAGTATTATAAACATGCCTTGTAAAAATAATGTTTTCATTAATGTTTCATTTTCTAATGAATGATGCAAAACAGACCGAAATATTATATTAGCATTGCATAATTAAGGTTGCTTTTTACATATTTTTTTTTAATTGTATATTTAACAATATCAATTAAGAGTATGATCACCGAGAATCATCCTTTATTGAGGTTGACTTTATTGACTGAATGAGCCACTGCCAAGTCTCTGCGAGCATCCCTTTTTCATGTATTAATTAAAACAAGTTTCCAAAAAAGAAGTTTTTCAAAGAAACGTAAAGGCCATATTAAACTTAAGATCAGCAGATACAAATACCTGTTAAAATCAAACGAGAAACGACGTGAAATTACTATTAAAGAAAAAAGAAAACCCAAAGCAAACAGGAATTAAATTGACAATCATAGCAAAAAAACAAACAAAAAGTTCTAATATAAATTAACAAATTACAAGAAATTATTATTAAAGAATAAATAAAAGCTAAAACGAACAGAAATTAAATAAACAATCATAGCAATCAAACATACAATAAATACTAATATAAATGAATATGTAAATCCTAAAACGAGTGAAACTTAAATTGAATGTGCAAATCAAGCTTGAAAGGAGCAAAAATCACTACAACCATGTGTTCGGGTTTTGCCTCCATCTCTCATCGTAAAAGTCTTCATTTAGAAACCATGTAGCCATGGTATCACGGATTTTGGGTATTCTTCGAAAACTCAGACACACATCTCCTGGATCTATTCTGAAGCTTCTTTTTTTCTGCCATGTCCAGTCATATGTTTCGTATTGCTCCATTGTATGGAAGTCTACTTTTCCTTCTACACTGCAGTCACTTTCTGTCATGCATAATAAAGCACGGCGTCTGGTTATGGACACCAACCGTTCCTCACCTAAACCGCTCTTAAATCTACAGTCTATTTACATTCTTTCTTGTGCTACTTTTGTGAGGGCTCAACTTGAAGAGTGGTCAAGTCCACCATGATGATCTGAAGGAGAAATATATTTCCCATAAATTTCCTAATGGTTCGGTAAGGCTTGGTGCCCCTGCGTCACCAAGTCAAAGGAGTGAGAAACCAGCTTAAAATCCTGCATCTACAGAGAGTGATGGTTTCTTTGGACTGAAAATCATAATATCAGAGAGAAATCTGGATTGCGAGGATCTGTGGCGTTCCCGCTGGCTTGTGGATATTCCATATCTCTTCAAGAATCAACAAACAATGGTCATCCGGCACACGTAGGCTCATAGTCATTGGGGTTCCCGATGGGCCAAGAAAGGTTGTTGAATAAGGAGTTTTGTCGGATTAGATAAAACTCAAACTCCTATTTGTATGATGAGATGTCTTATTGGCAACCAGCATTCAAACAGTGTGTTTTGATTCAATTTTAAAGCAACGTTTAGTTTCAAAGCATAATGGGCAAATTACATAACTGTGCGGGGTTGACCTACCCAATAACCCTACATATACATAGTTGCTAGACCATTCAGCAATTCTGAACAAAATGGCTGTCTTAAAATTTTGATTGGAAGTTTTCTGGAAAATCATGAGCTAAAGCAGAGGGCTGATCGCCCTCCAATTACTTTGACTCAAATTCTGTCAAAATGTTTTCACTTTTATAGCTTTAAGAAATCAAAACTAATTAAGATTTTAAAAAGTAAATATCAGCATTGTTATGTATATTAAACTGACAATTCACCTTCATTTGAATATTTTCAGTAAAGTACAAATTATATTATAGCTTTCAGAAAGCATAGGGGTTTTTGAACCCTACCCATATTAATTTCTGTCCGTTTTGAGTTTGACTCTGTTATTTATTTTAATTTCTGTTCGTTTTGGGTTTCATATATTTATTGATACTGATTTGTGGTAGTTGTATGCTTGGTAGATTATTTGATTCTATTTTTGTTCATTTTTGGTTTAATGGAGTTCTTTACTTAAAAAAAACTTATGTTGTGAAAAAGCTTTTTTTGATCAATTAAAGAATAGATGGACTTTACGCATAATGCCAGAGATAATAGTAGAATTTGATAATAAACTTATGAAAGCACTTGCTATTGGGGAGGGGGCGTTAATTTTTTTAATGCCTCAACGAATTATTATATGATTTTTGTTACGTTTATACGAGTCAGACCAACATTTCGAGGAGGAGGGGGGGATGTGTCAAAAATCAGTATCTAACAATTACAGAGTACTTTCAAAAATAAAATGCATCACAAATTCAATCAACTAAGGCAATTTAATTATGGTGAGTGGTTATTAGCCATCAGTTCCCTTAAAACAAGACTAAAAAAATGAATAGAATATGTTTATTTAAAAGATTTTTTGGAGAAAATTTCAGAATAACTTTCTACAGTGCATACACTGAACTCCCTCGTATGCTTGGTATTTAGGGCACAATTCTTCCAATAAATTTCAAACATGCAAATTTATCAGTAGTAACCTATATTGACATTTGACGGGTGATTTAAAAGTCCTTGGTCTGTCAAACACCGTATGCTACCTATATATTTGACGGGGGACAAGACCTGCCAGACCGCTTTCTGGTTCAAGTAGACAAGTTTCTAAGCCAAATACTGTATAGGATACTGAAGCGACACCATATACGGTGACCTGAATATCCTAGCTTTTCTAAAAACCCATCTCGGCTATAGGATAATATATTCAAATTTTTGGGGTAGAAAATACACTGTTGGGATATGATTTTTTACAGTTTGAATAAGTCATCCAACGACTGAAATAGATTATTTGCTCTGATTAATTATTTGCTCTGATACTGAAATGGAGAATTCAAAGAGAACGCATGTGAGTACATTTTTATATTTTAATAAAAAAGAATCCATTTTGTGTTGCCAGATAATGGTATTACAGATACCATTTAGATACGCATAAATAATAGGCTAGTGAGCTATTGAAGTATAATTAGCCAGACGTATAAATAATAGGTTAATGGTCTCTTGAAGTACCTTTAGTCAGATTTGGGTAAATATGAGCTTCCTGGGATTTTGAAGTATCGTCAATCAGATTCAAATTCGGGTTAAAACATTTCAGTCTTACAAAATATTGGAATAACAGCAGCTTTTTAGATACAAATAAATAGGAGGCTACTGAATTATTGAAGCAACATTAATCAGATTCGAAGTGCTTTAAAACTTTCTTTAATTTAAGCATTCTTCATATTTTATCATTTTATGGATTGAAAGAGATTATTTGACTCCGTTATTTTCTTCATCTTAGCATATTTTTATAATTTTTCCGGACCAAAAGAGTCTGATAAGGGTCCAACTTAAGGGCATTGACCATTATAGGTTGAAGTTTTGACAGTTCCTTACAAATTTGTTTAATTTAAGCATGGTCTAGATCGATCTATTTATGGTAAAATTGTCTGCTAGAATATTTTTTAAAAATTGTAAAACACAAAGATTGTTTTGAAAGTGCAGACAGCTTGACCATAAAGAGCATGGTATTAAGGAGGGGGGAAACCCTTCATATCTGGAATAAATCTGTCAGAACAATCCTTGTGTTTTAATTTTTCCATGCACGACGAGTCAAAATCTAACCTACATAAAATGAAAAATGTTCAGAAATTAGATAAAAAACAAGTTTTTGTAACGGAAAGTAAGGAGCAACATCAAAAGCCCTGATTTCTAATCATGAAAACATTTAACCACACGAGAAAAGCCGCAAATTATTTCAAAGTCAACCACCGCTTTTCATTTTTTTTTTTTAAGCCTTTTTCTTATTTGTGTTATTCTAAGGATTGACTCCATCTTTTTTTTGGGGCGGGGGGGTGCCCACTCAATGAAAAATCATTACGTTATTTAAATAATAGAATTTTTTTAATTAGTTATATGGAGACATTTTTACAGTAAGAGTATGTAAATAATGAAAAAAAAAATTTTTATTTAACAGTTTACAAAATTTACTACTACAACTTCTACTACTACTAGTAGTTTTTATTTGTTGAAATGTCTATACGGAGTTTTCCACTTAAAAGTGGACTGTGCTGAGTGTCCTGCATTTGGATGTCTATTTTGAGTTTCCTCAAGTCAGTTGACTTGCTTCAGTTTTATACATTAAGCAGGACTGATTGTATTAAGTTTCCTTTTGAGTCTTCAACCAGAGTTCAACCTGTTAACATCTATTTGGTTTATGCCTTTCCAAATTAATAGCAGTTAATTCAGTGACAAATTTGAATAACTCTGACCTAAGTTCCGGATTTCGTCACCAGCCATCAGGTGAATTGAACCTTTTATGTTAATCAACCAAATGACCTTAAGAGAGTGTGTCCTGAGTGTAAATTAAGGGTAACAATCAATTGCTTGATATGTAGTACTTGCAACTCAGCTATTTATAAGCAATTTTCGGGGATTGAACATTCCCAGTGGAATAAGAACTGGTTGTGTTTTGATTGTTCCTCGAAACAAAACATCAGCAAAAATCAAGAATACTCCACCCCTAATTCTTCGAAAGCTAATGATACCCCAATACGCCAATTGTCTGAAATACATTCTTCAAAAGCTAGTAATACCCCACGACACTGATTGTCAGAAAAAAATTCTTCCTTAATAGAAATTTTAGATTATATCAGGTCGTCCCCTTTGCCCCGCCTTGCCAAAAGAATGGTAAAGCTTTTATTGCAACACAAAGCGAGTGTCAGACTACTCCCCTACCAGTTTTAACGAGTGTTGCCAGTTGTCAGACTGATTTTTTGCTAGGAACTAAAGATGCTAGTGCCCAGACGGATTTTGAATCTAATTGTGAGCCTTCTAATGATACCTCCTGCCAGACTGAAAATATTCCTTGTGTCAATTATGAATCCACCCCCTATTTGGCCCTTCCCTCCTCTCCCTCTTAGTACTGAAGAAAAGACTCGAGTTCATAACCAACGGAATTTCTACTTTCATTCATCTTAGGGGAAATATAACTAAGAATACACTTAAGTCTGTGAATACAAATGAACAAATCGCTAATTTAAAACCAACTGCAATTCAATCCAGATGCAAAAATAACTCCAAACACATGAATATTAATGAAGAAAGTGTCAATTCAAATATGAATTTAATCGGTGACCTAGTTCCAGAGGTCAATCACAACTTAAATGATAACTCAATCAATATTCCAGAGGCAGTGAAAATTAAAGTGTGAACTCAGCAAATATTCCAGATCCAGAGGTCAGTGATAACTTGAGTATCAACAGTAAATTGGTTCCTGAAGTCAAATCAGGGAAGAATTCTATTGCCTGCCGATTTTACTTGACCAAAAAGTGTATAAAAAAGACCGATTGTATTTTTATTCACCCATGTATGTCTATTTTAACTACTGGTCACTGCAACCACAATTATTTCTCCCTTCCCATTCCAAACCCTGCCATAAACTTCACAGTGGCCTATGTTTTGAAACTAATTGCATGTTATTACATTTGAAAAACAGGGATTATTGTGCTATAGCCAGGTGCAGTAAAACTTTTAATATGAAAGTAGTTACAAGTTCTTAATTAACCCACAAGCAGAGCCCGCTTCATTCAATTAGTAAAATTAGAAAAAAAATCCATTTTCCCAGCAAAATCCCTTCCCTCTTAACGCTACAGTTATCCCCTCCCAAGTTGATCCCCCTGAAAATACCACCGTCTTATTTCCCTCCCAAATATTATCAGCCAAGAGTAACCCAGGTTTAAAAGATGTGGCCCCTTTCAACCAAACCCTCCTTGCTCCAACCCACACAGAAGTCCCTACTTCTCCATATCAAAATCTCATATCACCTGCCTCAAGAGTCGTAGTTCCTACCCCCAAATTTACAAATAGTGCTAAAAACTCATCCTTTAACTCCCAGCCCTAAACGCAAATGATATCTCGGTGTGCTAATCGGTTCAAGTTTCCTAAGTTCCTACTTACCAATGCCGAGAGCCTAAACTTCGAAAAACTAACTGAACTTGAGGGTATAACTGAAATTCAAAATATTAATGTCATAGCTGTAACAGAAATTCAGGCACAAAACCCTGATTTCCTTAAAATAAAAAATTGCTCCCAGTTCATTAAGCGTTTTCCTTCTGACCTCCTTCTCGGAAAAAAGGGGGAGGTATTTTGTTCTTTGCTCAAAATAATCTTCAGTCGAAATTCATTTCCACTCCTAACTTCTCTGATTATGATGAAATCCTGTGGCTTAGTCTAAGACCAAAGATTCATCTCCGTCCTTTTAATATAATAGTAGCGGCAGTTTTTATTATTCCCCAAACCAAAATATCGACAAAAAACGTAAATTTACACAGCAATTCCAGACTAGTGCTGACTTTGTTTTATCCAAGTATCAAAATACTGGTATTTTTTACTTGGTGATACAAATGACCTCAATATAAACTCTATCTGTACCTTAATATTAAATATTAATATTAAACAAATAGTTAAAATTCCGACAACAAGAGCAATTACGTCTCTTGATGTCATTTGTTCTAATATGAATAAGTTTTACATGTAGCGATGAACTTTTATGGACTGGACTAGTATTAATTTTGGTAATAAAGATTTACCGCGTCGAATGTAACATTATACCTTAAGGCTGTGAACTTACACCTTATAAATTCTTTGATAGTGCCACTTATAGCGCTAAAGATCGTGCCATCCAGACCCTCGCCACAGCAATGGGGAGTAATGTTAATGGTTGACCACACCACCCGCTGAAAGGGAGAAAACCAAATATGTAGCTATATAAATGTAACCTCTTTTCCTTGAGTTATCTGGAAATCAATTACCTCTAAGGTTATATAGAAATCAGATCCCTGGGAACGTACCGTGGAGACATACGAACTAATTACCTGTCGTGCGACTAGATAGTGACATATAAAATAAAATAAACACAAATAGAATAGCAATAGATTTGTTGTGACTTACATTTTAGGTGTACAACAATGCTCACTTCAATTGACGACAAATAGGAGCAGAGACAATAATAATGACATAATTGCAATGCCTGAACGCCGAAATAATTCTGATCATAATCCTCATCTACGACTGCCTAAATCTGATTTACGAATCCTCCAAAAAAGAACTTTTACAACACTATAAACCATAGATTTTGTCCTGCGCTCTAAGAGCTGACTCACAATTGGCCGAAGTCCTGTAGAGGGGGTCACTATTTTGTAATTATGTTCACAAACTCACTATATTATGCGAACTCTTTATCCAATAATTTTGTTTTAAATATTTCGATGATTTCAACGTTCACACTCTCTTATAACTTAGACTTCCTCCGAAACATTGTATCTATCATTTTTCTTATTACCAAAGATCTTAGCGAAACTCAAAACCGTCTTGCGTCATTGTTTGACTGAAGCTAAAATTGCGATTTCGCTTTTTGCTGATTAAGAATTTAGACTCTTGGGAACAGTATTTGAACTCAATTAGGGGACGTTTAATTTATGTCGGAACTATCTTTAGAAAAAAGGAATTTTATTTTTTGTATTTAAATATATCACATTTCACTCATGGTACATATTACCCTTCCCATTATTTAATGACGTCCCGTCATTAGGACTTGGTTGCCCTTGGGATTTTGGAATATTCGTGATTTATTTACTATTGGTACTACGTAATTTTAAGTGACATTGTATTATTTTATACTTTTATATAAGATTAATCAGGAGGGCTAAAAATTTTCTCTATTAGTTTTCTTATTTTATTATACATCCCTATCTAAAATTCATCTACTGGACTAAGATTATTTATGGTTCTAGCCTAGCTACTGTAATAAAGATTTTTTCTTTTTCTACATCTAACAATGATTACTTTTACATTTCTAACAAGGTTGGGGCTATTCTACCTGAACATAAGATTTTTTTTGAGAATTCACCTTTCACAAGTTTTTTTTATTTTGCTGACTATAGGGCACACTGCTTCCTATCTACGCTACATTAAATGAATAGTACGACAACGCTACACCTAACTCTATCTGAACATCTAACACTACATATAAGAACGATTTAAAACACACAATATTGGGCTTACCACGTTCACTGGTAACATTAGAACACTTTCACTGGGGACGTTTGCTACGTAACATTAATGATAGGATATTGGAATTTTTGAGTTTTCAAAGTTATTAAGATGTAACATATGTAAATTCACACCTATTTCATCACCTTCGTGTCTCTTTAGCGTACTCAATCCTTCTGTTGTAAATTATTGCCCTTCACTCTTTTTGTCTTGGCAAAATTTTCAAAGCACTTACAATATAGTTTTTTCATGGAACAGTTCGAGCATGATTATGTTCACATGACAAGCTTTCTCTAATTTTCCAATAGGAAATGATGTTTCCAGCTACAGGTGTGGGAATATGCTATCAGAGTTCATTCTCACCTGCTTTTTGATAGTTCATAGGGTGCCTTATCATTAAGGTGTTGAACACTCGGATTGCGTTCATTTTCTTTTCATCATATAATTTTTGGGATATTTTAATGCACACAGAGAAGGAATTTCTCGTATAAAATTGTTCATTCGTGTACTTAGGGATCACAGTTCTCTTATAGAATTGTTCGTGCCTGGCTTGCGTCTATTAACTTTTTCGGTGATTCCTTCGTTAATCACAGGGGAATTGAAGTTTGGATTTGGCATGGGTCGACATCAAACTTTAGTGACACCTTCAACATATTGTCTTTTAACTTGTGGGAGGGGTATATTGTCACTGAGGGGTTAGTCACTGGGTTTAATCTTGATTTCTGTAATTCAATGGTTTGTTTCCAGGTCCATTTTTCCGAAATTATCTCGTAACATTTATGAGATAACAGAGATATTAACTTTTCACACTTGATAGAGGGGATAGGATGGATTCCAAGAAATGGTCGAAAGGGATTCGATGCGTGAATCTGCGACACATAAATAATTTTTGGGATCATCAAATATCATGACTATAGAGTCGTATGGTACATGGCTCCAAATTTATTATTAAGGTTGATATTTATGTACTTATATCTTGAACTGGTTGATGAGCTTCTCAGGATTTATGTGATTATATAGTTCGATAATGCACTGGATACTGAGATTCAAATATACTGTTACCTGATACGTAATGTGGTTCGTGGTCGAGGAAACAATGTTCAAAAGGTAACTGTAATCTTCGTAGACGAAGCTGGGCTGAAAATTGCCTCGAGTACTCTTCGTTGGTTGAGGTATGATGAAAATAGATACTACTAGTTGTATCTGCACTGGACAACTCGTTCCAATGATCGATTTCCTGAAAATTTACTAAACAAAACTCACATTGTAAATCGCTGTAGCTAAGGCTTCCAGCTCATCAATATATTCCATTGTTATATCCATTGTGTCTAGGAACTTTCTGAATGTTTAATTACAACGCAAGTCCGTTATATAAGAAATCTCAAGGGCGAATTGCAATGTAATGGGAAACCATATGTAACCGACTCTCTGATTGGCTTAGAATGAGATGTAACCGACTCTCTGATTGGCTTAGAAGGAGACACGTGATTTTTTTCGCGTTATCGTATCAGTAAAATTCCCCCATCCATTATTTAACCAATTTCTCAGAAATCCACTTGTCCTAGTCGATTACGCAATCAATTTCTCGGAAAACCACTTCCCCTTCGATCAAGCAATCAATTTCTTGGAAATTCTCTCCCCTTCCATTACGCAATCAATTTCTCGGAAATACTCTCCTCTTCGTGGATCAATACATCTCTCCCCCGTAAATGCGCATGTGCAAATATCACCCCGGAGATAATACACTTTGAAACAACAAATAAATCGACCTTGAAAGAGGTGTCATTGGCCCCATTAGAATCAATAAACCATAAAAACATGCCCATATATGGAGTCCCGTCACGACTGCCACCCCCTTTTCTACTGGTAAACAACTTATTTACTTACAATATTATCCCCAAATGTACTGAGAAGCTGGTGCTTTTAGAGTTGAAATGGCAGGCAGTGGATAATGAACATACGTGTTGCAATAAAATCGGGTTTTTATATTCTTATATATTTTTCCCAAGGCTCTCAGTCAATTCATTCATTTCAGAAAAGTGACAATTTTGACAGTTTCTCTCTGCTTGAACAGCGCTTTCCAGACAGTGAAATGTATGACTTACTGACCTGTAAAGGCATATATGTATGTGACTATTACTGCTCTGGCGCTTGGTTGAGCGAAGAAAAGCTCCCTCCCATTGATGCATCCCATAATTCACTGACCAGTAGTGAACGCACTGACGAGGACTATGAATTTGCCAAGAGGGTATGGGCTAAGGGTAATTGTAAAAATGGTTGGGAAAATTGTATAATGTACTTGGCCAGTGATGTGTTAACTCTTTTAGATATCATCTGTAAAAACACAGATCAAATATATTCAGAGTTTGTGCTTGATATTAGCTACTATTTTTCAGCACCACACCTCGTCATGGACTTAATTATAAGAATTAATAGGGAGAAAATAGGGTTGATCACTGATGTGGATCAACACCTTTTTGTCGAAAGATCGATGAGGGGTGATTATGTTTTTCATGGGGATCGTGTTCTAACAACGGATCCAACTCGACAAGACACCGGTGTGAAGTCTAATGCAGTTTTTCTTGACGTGAACTCATTGTACACCTCGGCAATGCCTCACTACTGTTTACCAAGTGGCAATTATAAATGGTCTAAGAATCCTTGTGACATCAACGACATTCAGACTGTCGTGGAGAATGGTCCACAAGGATGGTTCTTTGGAATTTACGGGCACATACCAGTGGAACTTCAAGATACAGTAAAAGATTTTGTATTTCTGTGCGTCAATAGACCTGTGACCAAGGACTCATTCAGCCTATACTATCGGTCTTTGGCTGAGGATATGGGCATGCACTGGATTTCCTCCAAACAGAAATTAATTGCCGATCTGGACCCTAAACAGAATATTGTTGTTCACCATGTCCTATTGCGGTGGATGGTGAGCAATGGTTTCAGGGTCACAAAAATACAGAGGGCCCTGCAATTTGATCAGAAACCCTACTTGAAAGCGTTCATTGACTCCTTCGTCAATGTTCACAGGCAAAAAGTAAAGTCGAAAAAAATGTAATGACTCATTTTTAGATTCAGCTTTTGGAAAAATGTGTGAAAGTGTACGAAGCAGATCAAGTTGTGACTTCGTAACTTGTCCCAAAGAATGTTCATGAATTATTGCCGATCCCAATTTTACAACCTTCACGATCACAGAGCCAAATATGGTTCTTCTACACAGAAAAAAGAGAAATGTTGTACTGTCTAAGAATATAGCAGGGGGTAGGTCGGTACTTGAAATTTTGAAAAAAACTCATGTTGTCGTTCTTTTACAATGTGTGAAAGGGACAATGGCCAAGAGAGGGGGAGGTTCAAGTTTACTATGGGGACACAGAGTCTCTGTTGTTAAAAGTTAAAACCCGGGATTTATTAAATGATTTGGAAAATGGGGTGCACATCAGTTCGCGGATGGACTTTACCAACTGGAATGAGAGCATCTACCCCGAGTTAGTGAAACGCCAGGCACCCAATCAACTAGTAATGTTAAAATCAGAGACGGGGATTGATTTAATATCCAAAGGGGTGTTCCCCGGTCCTAAAGTTTAGTCTGTGGAAATACACGGCAAGCATATAAAACAGGCGTGCAAAGGGGTACCTACATACTTCATAAGAAATAATTTCGGCATTAGTGTCTACAGAAACTGTTTAGACAGTTGTCTAGTACGAAGAGCAAAATTGCTAGCAATTCGCTCTCTACAATATAGAAACTATACTGTTAGAGTGGAAAAAATACCATGTCCTGCATATCCGACAAGGTCTATGTGCTCGAGAATGGTGTAAAAGTAGTCCCCCATGGCCACTATTTAATTTCAGATCGAGTTGAATGTGTGAACTATCGAAACCAACTCCGTCTGGATATGTTTTTATTCGAATAAATTGAATTGAATTGAATTGAATTGATGAGATAACCTAAATTCCAATAGTACTTGGTGAGTGGGGGGGGAGCATTGTCAATCATCATTTTGCAGCTGCGGCTATCGTATACAGAGTTTTCTTTTCCGTGCGGCCCCGAGGGCTCCCGCCCGCAGCCAGCCTTCAGCTCCGGAGGGGACCCTTTGGGGGTGATTCTCATTTTTTCTTCTTAGTCCAGAAATTTGTTCAACTGTGTTGCTATTGTTCTGGCTGTATTTTAAGTTGTTTTTGTCAATAAGTGAAAAATAGTGTGTGCTATTCGTCTTGTATTTTAAGTTGTTTTTGTCAAAAAAGGGAAAAAAATGTTTTTTTTTGTTCTTGTTATTGAATAGGTAAATCTAAAGGAAAATTATTATTTATTCATTAGACAAGTATGGTTTACAGTTACTTGTAGTCCGACTGTTGTCAACAGCAGCAGCAGTATTTGTCAATTTAAAACACCATTCAGGTCGTTTCTGTGTGGGCCATCAATGTCAGGGGAAACGACACTTTTAGCTAAAATAATGAAAAATTGTAATAAAATATTTTTGGAACAACCAAAGAAAATTTATTATGGCTATAGTATTTGGCAGGAGTCATACAATAAAATAAAAGCTATTGCTGCATCAGTGCAGATAAAATTCATGCAAGGACTTGATATTTTTAATAGTATTGAACCAAACTCATGGCTTATTATTGATGATTTGGCTGAATCAATTGAACATTTTTCACAGAAAATGCTACAACTGTTTACCGTTCGCTCTCATCATGAACACATTTCCATAACCCTAGTTTCTACACAATCTGTCTCATCTGAGCAAGCGTATGAGAACCCTTGCTTTGAATTGCACCATCTATATTATCTACCGAGTTATTCGTGATTCAAGGTCTCTAATAACTCTTAATAAGCAAATACATCCCGGCGCCCCCAAATTTATACTTTCAGCGTACAGTCAAGCGACAAATAAGCCCTATGGGTACATTTTGCTAGATCTTAATCAGAATACACGTGAAGATCTACGTGTAGTCACAGATATTTTCAACTAATAAATTACTGTATATCTTCCGGTGAACAGTAGAAAAGGCTATTAGTCGCAATCATGACATTGAAGAAACTACACGAAAATAAACACTTATTTTCTGTTCTAAGCATATCAAAACCTCCACTCAGGCAGGCCATTCTCAAAGATAGTGTTAACAATGAATTTATCAACCTAACATCTGAACTTTGTTTAAATTTAACTGAGGGAATATATACTTGCCAGATGGTGTTAGATAACAGACAAAGCAACATCGTTCCACTGTAAGTGGCTTGCAAAAACAAAGGAACAAAGTTTAAAATAAAACGTCTCCTTCAAGCGGGCGGTAGCTTTTTACACTTTCACCGCCAACACGCGCATGACTTTAAAACAGTTTTCACTAGATGGCTAAACCCTTTAAGTTGACTCCAACAGAACTTTTCCTCTCCCTCGTGGAACACTTTGAAGACAATATAGGCAAATATATTAATTATGTAAATATTACCATTGATATAAAAATAGTTTTACTTCAAGATGCATTGCGTCGTGTGGACAAACATAGACATTATCGTGAGAGATCCAATGTCAAAGGTCCCTACAAACAGGAAACACCCCCTCAAGATTCTGCAGCACAATCAAAGGAGAAGGAATTGAATTCCATAGTGGCATCAATTGGAAACCTATTGCCAATGACCTATCGAGAACAGAGTAAAAGAGTATTAACATATCTCATGTTGGCAAATGGTGATGATTATTAAGTTCAAGTTGATAACAGAGAGAAACGAGTTATAATTCAGGGAAAAGGTTACAATCTACTTGATTTAATTTGCGATATGGTTACGAATCGTAAAGGACTTTTATCGTTTGACAATAAACTATACACCTTTCTAAATGCATCAAACTTCTACAAAAGTCTTATTGGCGATAAGAAAATTCGGAAGAAATTAAGAGAATATAGTAGAGGTGCCAGTCCTCTAACAACACCGCCATTTAAAAAAGGAGAAAAGGCTGAAGATTTTAAATCAAACTTGGAAAATACTAGCACTTCTTGTAGCAAAAGCAATGATTTGATAACACCAATAATGATTAGACAAAAGTGAAGACGTATTGACATCAACTCATCGTCACAAGCATCATCCTCCAGTGTGCAAAAGAGGAGTGGACATTACACTACGTGTTTTCGTTCAAAATGGATGAAGTTTTAAAACATGTCTATGAAAATATTGGTGAAGTGGAAAGTCTAAGTTCCCCCACAACGCTTGCTAAAGTTTTTTCTTACATAAGTGGCAGCACATTAAAAAATACAAATAGTGTCTAGAAAATGAACCGAGTCACACTCTACATCGGAGTCGTAGGCTTCGTGGTAAACAATATCGACAAACTAAAGCTTTTTCCCTCTGCTTATAATGCAAACTGATCTTTTAACTCTAGACGCGATTCAACAGCGCCACAATACACTCTACAAATATATTCTAGCGGCAATCATTGTCTTTAGTCACAAAGCATATGCGATTTCATTGCGAACAAAGAAAGGTGTTGAAGTTGCTCATGCTTCAGAAAGTATTCTTCAACAAGATTATTATAGAAAAATTCAATCGGATTTCGGTAGCGAATTTGTTCATCCTCATATTCAAAAAGTTCTACTGAAATATAAAGCAAAGCTCTATCATAGTCACAGTCCGATAAAGGCTGCATTGGCTGAACGATTGATAAGAAAGATTCGTCTATTAATTGCAAGATATTGCACGCTGAAAAAAATGCTGCTTTTATTCATGATTTAGATAAAATCATGCAAATATATAACCAACTACCACATCGATCCCTGTCAAATGTTTGCCCTCGGGAATTTCATTGCAGTGAAAATACATTTGATGCTTTTCTTAAGCAATATTCCAGTGAAAAAAAAATTGTGAAGAAGAAATTCAATGTTGGGGATACTGTTCGAATTAATAGAACCGCCAATATTTTTGAAAAGGGGAACTACTTATGGAGCACTGAAATTTTTAAAGTGTCCAAAATCCTAGACACTGAACCCACGACATATCGACTGTGAGACACCAAAGATGAAGAGATCCTCGGTGGTTTTTATGAATATGAACTACAAAAAGTTAGAAACACTAGTGAAATTTATTAAATTGAAAAGATATTAAAGAGTCGTACTCGTAGGGGCAAGAGACAGTTGCTTGCTCGTTGGCTAAGATACAACATGATTTCTATGTGACATTCATGTCCAATGTTTCCGATCCTCTCTACAATGATTTTAATATAACCAGTGTTTTTTGATAAAACTCTCCCCCACCATCAAATTTGACGGTGCGAATGAAGTGGGTCTTGTCGACTGTGTTCTCAAAAACACATATGACATCCTGAGAAAAGATCGCAAATCTGATATAATGGTTAGATCCTATGATTGGCCACCACCCAAAGGTGATCAAGAACAAATTCAAAAGATCAATTTGATGAATTATACATATATTGAACTACCCTACGAAGAACTCACCTATATGAATGATTTGTGTCGTTCTATCAATAAAAGAATGTCCATTCGTAAAAAAGGAGCCTTTTATTTCAACTATTCAAAGGAGGAGGGCAAGATCTACATTAGTTCACCCATTGCCGATGAAAAGGTTATTCTCAATAATAATCTAAAAGATATTTTTGGCTTTAAGCTCAATATAATCAATGGTAAAAGTACTGGAAACACTAATTTTTATTTTCGCTGACTACCCGCCTGCATTCTCCACTGACACTTGTATATTTCTCAACACTCCATTTGCTGAAATATCCAGAGTTGGCAAAAGTAATGTCCCCCTCCTACGAGTTCTTGAACGAAGAACCAATCAAGAACATATTCACCATTACAATATAAAGCATCTTCAGTATATACCTGTCATCACTTCCTATTTGGAACTCTGTCAGTTAACACTATGAACTGAGTTAGGTGATCCCCTAGCAATATCAAAAGGTTTGGCTGTGGTTACATGCCATTTTCAACCCATTCTGCAACAAGATGTTTAATAAAAAAGTGGTATTAATTTGTCCTAATATTGACTACTATGCTAATACTCATGGCCCAAGACAAGTGGACAATGGAATGAACTATTACAAAGACCGCTCATCAATGTCTGGCTGTGGTCTTGGCAGTTGGTTTGCTAAGCTGTTTTGCTCTGTACTACCTCTGGCTAGAAAACACATCGTACCGGCTGCGATAGATTTTGCATCCTCTATACTGTACGATTGGAGCTCTGGAAAGGATTTTAAAAATAGTGCTTTGGAAAATCTTAGGGCCATTGCGCGAACCATTGGCAAACAATTCAAATCTCATTAAAATGGAAAAGATTTGAAAAGGTTAAGAAACAGTCCACCACTCACTAGTCTTTACTCAGGTCAGAAACAACATCACTCCTTGTCAAAGAAAAGAAGGAAAAAGACGACACGCACAATAAACAGAAGAAGAAGCCCCAGGAAGAGAATTGTTAGATCGAAATTGGATTTCTTTTCATAGATGGCATATCTACCGCATAAGGATTCCCAACCTTCAATCACTTCATCTTTAAATATATTCAATGCAGAAAATGTTGATGTGAGTGTAAAACATGGATACTATGAACAATTTTATCCACAACAACCCCTCTCCGATAATATCTACTTTCAAATTTATTCCAATTAAGACTAATTTATGGACATGTTTTTAACATTTATAGATTCACAAATGAATGTTCGAAAATTCTACAATGCATTGCCAGTTCGTGCTGATGGAATATTCTATGAAAATTGTATATCACATAATCTATTTCGTCAAATCAGTGTCTACATAAATGGCAATTTGGTGAGCACAAGCAACAATCTCTTGAATTATACAAGCTGTATGCAGTTCATGCTGATGACACCCAAGTCATATAAGGAATTGAGAGGTACCTCCAATAGATATGAATATATTACTGATACTGATAGTACAGATGCACTTAAAAATGCTACAGCTAGTGAATTACATCTAGTTGGAAAATATATCATGAAATATTTAATATACCCCACTGGTTACCACCCAATATTAAAGTGGATATAAAATTGACGCTTGCTCCATCCAATTTCATTTTGCAAAAAGAACTTGCTGCCAATCCTTGTGTAACTCTCTCATTCACCTCGGCAATGCTACATGTACGAAAACAACAGGTTAGGAATTCTGTTGCTTTGGCAGTGGAAAAACTGAGAGCCAGTGGAAATAATATTAAATTACTTGTTCCTCATACAATCACCAACGGACGTCATATTGCCACAGGCTAACGTACCTTCACCGACTAATTCACCGAAATTCCGTCAAAATTAGCATTGGCATTTGTAAAAAGCGCGAGTGCAATAGGATCATGGACTGACTGCCCACATAAACTTGAGATGTTTGGACTTTCATCTCTTCTCTGAAAAGTAAATAGTATCACACTCTACAATTTATCTTTTGATAAATCCTATAGGACATTGTATGAGTTGACAATGCAAACCCTAGATCATGATTCACAACTATTTGAAAATGGTATAATCGAAGAAATGTTCGCTAAAACACATGGTATCATTGTACTATACCTATTTGGTACCCAGGATATGAGTATAGTACGAACGGGGAGCATGCGTTTAGAGTGTACATTTACCGACCCATTACCTGAGAGCATTTCACTAATCTCACTAAATCAATTTGAAACCTATTGGGAAATCACTCCCGAAGGCTGTGGTCTACTAGACCTTGCATAATGAACCAGTCAAATAATCAGCGTATTTAATATGGACCCCTACATGTCCAAATACAGATCCTATTGTCTGCCCTCGGACTTTCTTGGAAAAATCAAAAGTGCAAACAATACCCTAATCATTGTTAATGGCAGTCCGTCGACTGTGAATACTGGCCATTGGTTGTGCATCTTTCAGACAATGAAGACGATGGAATTGTTTGATCCTCTTGGCCTACCCTATACATTCTACACTTATTCAAAATCGGAAGAGAGTACAGGATCTGACTACTAAAAGTTGCGGTTTCCATGCACTACTATATTTCGTGTTCTGATATCGTGGCTATACTTACAAGCAGTTTCTCAAATTTATGTAGACAATCCACGTCTGAACGATTTTATGGTGGAAAATATCCTCTCTGACCTGTATAATATTGATTTCGGTGTCCTACGAGCATAGTGCTTAAAAAATGTATGTAAATTTGTTTATTTATAAAGAAAAAATGTATACAACAATGTCTTTATTCTACACTTTATATTTCTTCTTCGGTGTATAGGCAACTGTCGAGAACCACTAATACTGGTAGATCATTTGAATTAACTGTATATTGTTCTTGATTGGCTGCAAAGTCAGGGTAACATTTTCTACAGTACAATGTAACTTCACTCTTGTCAAATCTCTTTGTATAGTCAATGATACTATTTGTATTCATATTGTAAAATTCACGTGTTTCAATTTGTCTTTTTGAAGCAATATCACATACAGTGTTGTCAAATAGTGAATCACATTCAGTAACTGCCAAATAAAAATCACTAGGTTTATAGTCATAATAGGCAATGTTGTCACAACGATGACGTAGAAACCAAATTGGCTTGTTAACCCAACAGTTGAATTGTGGACCTGATTCTTCCTCCCAAAATAATTTAAAACCACGACGATACCAATCTCGTAGAAACAAACTGAAATCAAGTTTGGGGTTCTTTCCAATCCTACCGGGATAATTATTCTCCCAGTGATCACATTTGTCATAGTGGCAATTGGAGCATAAGTGTCCTCTAGGGTGAGAGTCACAAATCTCTTCAAGACATGAATTACTGTCTTTAATTTGTACAGCAAAGCCTCTTTGCAATTTACATGGATTGCATAATTTGCACTTTTCATTATAGTCATGATGACCAGCTACCAAGAGTGCACATACATCGTGGACATGTATAGAACATTTTTGGTTTCCAATATCAACTCTCTGACAGCTAAAAAGAAACTGATCCACATTCGATAAATTCAGGGGGGATGAGAGAGGAGTAACTCTGTGGCGTTACATAACCTCTTTTGAAGGGAGGCCCATCTACATAGAATCTATGACAATGTCTTCAAAAGTATATCCACGACATTATTGTGCTTTAGTTCAATTAACATATCAATAAATTGAGTAAAAGCATTTGAGTCAGGTCGTAAAAGCTTCTTACAATAGTCCAATGGGGGAGAATCATTTCCCATTATATTTTCAAGTGTTCCCTGTGAGAATATCTTCCGTTGAAGTGATAACTCGAGAAAATCGTCATCCAAAACCAAATGTTTGTCCATAATCACAAGATTCGATCTAATTCTCTCTTTCTCAAATTTATTCACTTTTTTAATCCTAACACTCTCACTGCTGACTCTAGACTAACCACGATTCGTTCTACTTTAAGAATATTCGCTAGCCTAACAAAAAGAAAGGAGACATTTTCAATTTCGAAACAATTTTACTGAGCGTGATCATCCAACAATAATATATATTGTACATATGCAATTATCGATATAACTTATTGCCATCTATATGCTTCACTATTGCATTTAAAGCACTAGGTATGTGTTGTTATTGTGTTATTTTTGTTATTGAATTTTATCGACTAAGAAATGTGAATTCGGCCCACTAGGGCTTGTGATAGTTATTTTGCCAATAAATATCTATCTATCAATCTGTCTATCTTCTACTACTATTACTACTACTACTACTTCTACTACTACTACTACTATTAAAATACTACTACTACTGATACTAATACTACTACTACTACTGCTACTACTACTTCTACTACTACTAATACTACTACTACTATTACTACTACCAAAACTACTACTGCTACTACTACTACTACTACTACTGCTAATACTAATACTACTACTACTGCGACTACTACTATTACTGTTAGTTGATGAAAAAACTAAATTTAATTTTTTAATTAAGGAAATTCTACACAATATCCTCAGCAGAAAAAGAGTAAGCTAGAGGAAGATACTACATTGAAATCCGACAAAGAATATTTCAACTTGATTGTCTTACAAAAATATGCGCAAAAACTCCATAACTATGTATACATATCCAAGTGAAAGTGCGAGCCAGGCCAAACTCCACTAGGGAATTATTGATACATCTCACATAGCCCCATCCAATGAAGATGGGTCTCTCGCAATAAATATGAGTAAATTTGGCAACTAGTTTTGGAGATGACATGGCTAAATGTAAAAAAAGGATGGTTGTGGGGAGAATGGGGCACAAAAAATCATTTTCTATTCTACTATCCATAAATGAAAATGGAACTTCTTAATAATCTATTTTTTAACTTTATAAGGCACTAACAATTTTCCAAAAGGAAAATAGATTCTATTAGTGTAGATTATAAATGTTAAATTACCACCAACTCAGGGGTTTTTTAATCGTTGTTACATTTTCTGTTATGTCCTTTATTGAATCTTCTTTTAGTCTTAATAATTGAAAATCAACTTGTAGGGTGTACTTAGTCATGGGATAATTGTAGAAAAAGAGGGGGAGAGGGGGGGGACAAAAAATTCTTGTGTTTTGCATAAATGAAAATAGAACGGATTGTTAATCTATTTTTTGACTTTATAAAATAGTAAATATTTCTCATGAAAAATATATTTTATTATGATAGATTAACATCGGTGAATTATCGCCTGCCCCATCAACTCAAAGATCAGATATTTTCATTGAGTCTACACCGATATAAACACCGCCAATAGAATTTTGAGATTGTGCTATATTTGACAATGAGTTAGAATGGCAATGGGGGTTTTTGAAACAGTGTTTTTATATATATAGATAGTCTAGACAACTTGACCCGTAACATTAATATGGATATTCCCCCAAGTGCAATTGAACCGGGCACACTTGGCAGTTTTTACCACGCTGATACACAAGAAAATCAAGATTCGTCAAAAGATGATTTTTGGTGGGTCGATCAGCTCTCCTCAAATACAGTTAAAATTTCGGAAGATTTTACACGAAAATAAGTTGAAAACCCTCCCCCACTCTTTTAATGGATACCACACCACCTCAGCCGTGCATAATTACAGTTCAAAATAAATTTGCAATTGCTGATCAACTTAGTCCCGGCACATTGGAAGTAATGCTCAGTGAATTGGGGGATTTTACACCAAGCTCCTTCCTTCTTATTGAGGTTTAGGGTACAAGAATTTTTTTCCATAAAACTCTACCTTGCACAATATCAATGTTTATACAGCCGTTTTCGGGGATCCATTTAATTCTTTGATGTCGGGGGATATTATAACAGATCCCCTGGCTATTACACATTCCTATATGAACAAGATTCGAGCCCTTCTTGAACAAAAGATGAGGGTGTGGAGGAAGTAGGGACAGACAGTTTAAAAGCGTCAATAGTACTAAAATTATTTTATTTAAATGAAAAAGCGGTCGAGATATATTCAATGTTTGTACATACTGAGATGCTACCAATTCGTTCGCATTTGGACAATTGTGAGGATATATTTTTGAAATGCATCAATAGCAGAATAGCTAAATTAGGCAATTATAATGAGAGGGTAGTGGGGCGGTGATTTTATTTATACGGAATTTAAATGTAAATATTTGCAAATTTAAAAAAGATTTTATTTTAAGAGGTGGGACTGGGAATATTGAATTAAAATATCATTAAGATTTAGAGGAATGTAGAGGTGTATAACGAATCTGTTTCGATGCTACCTTACAGTGTTTCAAGTTAGTATTTTTGATCGCTGCCAGCATGTCTGTCCAGATTTTGTACTGATTTAAAGCTAAAGCATCACATGATACACGGTAAACTACATAGGTACCAGGCTTTGGAGAAGGTTAGCGGTGACAGGGCGATCTTGCGTTTTAAAAAATTCCAGAATTCGCTCTTACAGAGTAATAAGATCGCTTAGTACTGCGAAATCAAACCTAGATATGTGTACGTTCATCAAATCTAAATCATGTTAAGATATATGAAGCCTTTGGAGTCTCTTACGCCCACGCCTAAAGAGACTCTGGTAATACCATGCAAGTGTTAGATGTAGTGGAGAAGTTGGGTGGGGATGATTGTATGCGCCTAGCCTCGACAAAACTCGTTATCACAGCAAATGGGGTAATTTAAAGGTTGCACATTACACATTATGCAATGATTTTTCACCAGATGACAGTTTGACCCTTAAAAATCAGAAAATATGTTGGGTTTGAAAGGAAGAGTATGATTAGGATGAAGAGGGTAAGGGGGAAGGAGGTAAGTGGATAGGGAGTAAAACAAAGGTAATTGATCACGATCATTTATGGCAGGAAATTTCATCGGGTGGGAGTATATCTCGGGGGGTTACCCATCAATTATGTAATATAAACGTTAGTCAGCAGTATTTCATACTTGTTTTTATACACAAATCCTATTAAGATTTGAAGTTTATTTTACCAGCATTGTCATGCACGGCAAAGGGTGGAGTTGTAGATGACACATTGGTAGATTGTTATTGTTCCTATAGCATACCCAAATAATCTGAAAAGTTGCTTCTCTTAGAATTCAATAAAAAAACAATAGATAATGGTTATACTTGCCTGATTAAAATCCGTTTTTTAGACTACTTTAGTTTTTTCCCCAAGTCCCTAAGCCAATTGATTCAGGGACAGAAAAACAACTGTTTTGATAGTTTCCTCCTCCTTAAACAGCGCTCCCCAGATGCAGAACTGTACAATATATTAACGTGTAAGGGCATATACGCATATAATCACTGGAACTCCGCTTCGAGATTAGATGAGGTGTCATTACCGCGTAACGAAGCATATTATAACTTTCTTACCGATAGTCAATGCAACACTGCCGACTAAGAATTTGCTAAACACGCTTGGGCAAAGGGGAAGTGTAAAAATGGGTGGTATTACTGTAAAATTAACTTTGATAGTGATGTATTGACACTTTTGAACATTTTGTGTAAAAACACGGATAAAATCTACCGGGAGTTTGGGTTGGCATTGGGGTATTATTTTTCCACTCCTCATGTGGTGATGGATTTAATTCTAAAAATCAGGAAAGGAGAAATAGGTCTGATCACTGACGTGGATCAGCATCTATTTCCAGAGAGATCAATAAGGGGAGGAAATGCTTTCCAAGGGGACCGTATCTTAAAAACTGATCAGACTGGACTGCACACTGGTAAAAAGTCTGATGCATAATTTTGGATGTGAATTCCCTTTATCCGTCGGCAATGTCTCACTACTGTTTGCCGTGTGGTAATTACAAATGCCTTAACAATCCTTGTGCTTCAAATTTTCCCAACATTGCTACCGTTGAGGAGATATGAGCGCCAGGATGGTTTATTGAAATTGTCGAAAAAATACCAATAGAAATTCTTGACTCGATAAAATATTGATTTTTCCGGTGCAAAAATATACCGGCGGTTAAGAGCTCTTTGAGCCCATACAATTTGTCTTTGGTAGAAGATGGGGGTATGCACTGATCATCCTCAAACCAAAAACTTATTTTTGACCTTAATCCGAAACAGAATATTGTTGTTCATCATGTGCTATTGTGGTGGATGGTATCCAGTGGTTTAAAGGTCAAAAAGATACATGGGGCCCTCCAATTTGACCAAAAGCCATAAATGAAAACGTTTATTGACAGTTTTGTCAGTAAATATTCACACGCGAAAACGACGGTTGAAAAAAATCTATAAATTCATTTTAAATTCAGCCTTCGGTGAAATGTGCGAAATCGTACGAAACCGGATTCGATGTGACGATGTAACCAATCCCAAAAATGTGCTCGAATCATTGCCGAATCGAACTTCACATCCTTCAAAACCACAGACTCTAATATGGTTCTCCTACACTGAAAGAAAAGGAACGTCATTTTAAACGAAAATATAGCTAGTAGTAGCTCAATAATGAAAATCTCGATAAAACTCATGGGCAAGGTGCAATGGCCGGTGGAGGGACAAGCTCAAGTGTATTATGGAGACACTGATTCACTCCTATTAAAAGTTAAAATCGGAATTTACTGAATGATAAGGAATATGGAGGGTATATTAGCTCTTGAATGGATTTCACCAATTGGGAATAGTCCATTTATCTGGAGCTAGTGAAACGCCAGGCCCCAAATCAGTTGTTGATGTTAAAATTGGAGGCGGGGAGCGTTTTGATATCTAATGGTGTTTTTCCTGGTCCGAAGGCGTACTGTGTGAAAACTCACAATAAGCATATCAAAAAAGTCTTCAAGGGGGTGCCTACACACTTTAAGAAAAATAATTTCAACATGAGTGTTTATAGTAACTGTGTAGAAAGTAGTTTAGTCCCAAGAGCGGAAGTCATGACGATTTGCTCTTTACAATTTAAAAAATACACAACGTTTTCTGGATAAATTAACTTAAATTCATTTTTTCACAATACTAGTTGGGTGGTGGGGAAAGATTTTTTTATTGTTGGTTAAAGTTTTTGTGTATCTGCGTGCAAGGTAAAGTTATTTCAATGTTTTTTCATAATCTATATATTGCGCCTTCCGCCCTGGCCTTTGGCCACTACAGCAGCCGCCCCCAGTGGTGGGGGATGAGGGACCTCATTTCTAAGTGTATTGGAAACAAAATAATGTATTTTTTGTTGTTGTTGATTAAATTTTTGGGTTGTATAAAATATTTTTTTGTAAAGAAAATGAAAAAAAACTGTGTTATTAGGTTAAATAAGTGTATTGTATCTGTTAATAGTGTATTGTATTTGTTAATAAAAAGTTGTTTTTTTTCTGATGCTTAATTGTTAAGTGTTATTTCGTGTTAAATATAAAAGAAAAAATTATTCTTTATTGGTTTTGATATTGTTGAACAGAATGGTAATACGGAAATTATTTATTTATTAGGCATCTATAGTTCACATTTAGTTGTAGGTCAGCTGTTGAAGCCAAAACATTATGTATTTGCATTTAAACACCATTCATATCGCTTCTGTGTGGTCCATCAATGTCAGGCAAAACGCAACTCTTAACTAAAATAATTAAAAATTGTGATATGGAAATGTTTATGGAAAGGCCGAAAAAAAGCCGAATATTTTTTTGTAAATAAAATGAAAAAAACTGTGTTATTAGGTTGAATAAGTGTATTGTATCTATTGTTAATAAAAAGGTATTTTTTCTGATGCTTAGTTGTAAAGTGTTATTTAATGTTAAAAATAAAAGAAAAAATTATTCTTTAGTAGCTTTGATGTTGTTGAACGGAGTAGTAATACAGATATTATTTATTTATTAGGCATCTATAGTTCACATTTAGTTGTAGGTCAGATGTTGAAGCGAAAACAATATGTATCAATTTAAAACACCATTCATATCGCTTCTGTGTGGTCCATCAGTGTCGGGCAAAACGACACTCTTAACTAAAATAATTACAAATTGTGATATGGAATGTTTATGGAAAGGCCGAAAAAGTCTTCTATCGCTACAGTATTTGGAAGGAGTCATATGATAAAATTAAAGCTATTGCTACATCGATGCAGGTACAATTAAACGGGGACTTGAGGTTTTTGACATTATTGAACCAAACTCCTGACTGATTATTGACGATTTAGCTGAATCCATTCAAAAATGGTCTCAGGAAATGCTACACTTATTTACTGTTCACTCACATCATGAGCAGATATCCATTACTCTGATTCTACACAATCTCTTTCATCAGAGCAAATGTATGAGAAAACTTGCTTTGAACTTTAGCTACTATATCATCTACAGAGTTGTTTGTGATTCTAGTTCTCTAATAACTCTCAATAAGCAAATATATCATGGGCTCTAAAATTTCTACTTTCAGCGTACAATCAGGCAACTGATAAACCCTATGGCTTCATTCAATTGGATCTTAATCAAATTACATCCGAGCATTTGCGTGGAGTCACAGATATTTTTGACAGTGAAATTATAGTTTATCCTCCCGTGAACAGTAAGAAGGCTATTAGTTGCCATCATGACACTGAAGAAACTACATGAAAATAGACATTTATTTTCAATTCTAAGCACTTCAAAACCACCATTTATGAAAGTCATACTCAAACACGGTATTGAAAATGATTTTATTAACCTAATATCTGAACTTTGTTTAAATTTAACTGAGGATAATGTTCAACTTCCAGAAGTAGTTTAGCAACAGGCAAAGCAACATCGTTCCATTGTACGCGCCTGGGCGTGCAAAAAGAAATGAAAAATTTTAAAAGGAAAGGTCTTCTCCAAGCGGGTGTAGCGTTTTTACACTTTTACTGCCAATAATTACGAAAATTGTAAATAGCTTTCTATAGATGGCTAAAACCTACAAATTGACGCGAATAGAACTCGCTCTTTTACCAATTGAACACTTTGAGGACAATGTGAGTAAATTCATTAATGATGAGAATATTGGTGATGATAAAAAACTACATTTAGATCAAGATGCACTTCGACGAGTTGACAATAATAAGCCATATCATTTAAGACCAGTCAATGAAAGCGCCATTGATTACACAAAGGAAATATCTCTTCAAAATTCTACTGCTGCTGCTGATGACGATGAAACAATAGCACAATCGAAGGAGGAGGAGGAATTAAATTCAATAGTGCCAAGCATTGGAAATCTAATAAAACACTCATATAGTGAACAAAGAAAAAGACTCATAACATATCTCACGGAAAGTTATCAAGATCATATTCAATTTGATAGCAATAAAAACGCATTATAATTCAAGGGAAAAGATATAATTTACTTGATTTAATTTATGATTTGGTTACAAATCGTAAAAGACTTTTATCATTTGCCAGTCATCTATACAACTTTTTAAATGCATTGAACTTCCCCAAAAGTCTTATTAGCAATATGTGAATTTTAAAGAAATTAAATGAATATATTCCATCATCAACAACATTAACACAACAAGAAGAAGAAACAGGTGAAGATTTTAAATTGATCTTGGAAAATACTGGCACCCCTAGTAGAAACATTGATTTGATGACGACACCGGTGGTAGCTAGACAAAAGTGAAGACGTATCAACTCATCATCCACTAGTATGCAAAAGTGTAGTGGACGTTACACTACGTGTTTGCGTTCAAAATGGCCTAAATTTAATAACTTATTAAAGCCTAAGTTATGTTCGGTTCTTGAGAAGGCATGGGGTTTGTCAGTCCTAGTAATGCTAATTTTTGCTCGTTTTTAGTTAAACTCGGCAATTTATTATGATTTCTGTTCGTTTTGTGTTTCATTTAATTGTTGATAGTGATTTGTGGTAGTTTTACGCTTGGACGATTATTTGACTTTATTTCTGCCTATTTTCAGCTTAATAGAGCTCTTTACTTATCTTTGAAAGCTTAATCTGTGGAAAGTTTTTTATATTAATAAAAATATATGACACCTTCACTCAGCCAGGGGGGGAGGCCCTCATTGCTTCCATGTTAAGATCTATTTATTAATTTATGTTATTACTTGTTGGATGTTTTTTGCTATGATTGTTTATTTAATTTCTGTCCGTTTTGGGTTTCATTTATTCTCTAATAGTAATTTTTGGTCGTTTTAAGCTTGAATTTTAACAGGTATTTGTATCTGCTGAGCTTAAAGTTAAAATGGCCTTTACTTTTCTTCCAAAAACTTATTTTTTGGAAAGTATTTTTTTTAATTAATCCGTCAAAATGACTTTATTACCCTTCTAATAACAGTTCAGACAAATCAAATTTTTAATTCAATTTTTAGTCAGAAATCAGAGAAAATATAGACTTTAGAGGCTATATAAATACGGTGGCATCAATTGATTGGGGGATTTCCCCTCCCTTAGAGTGTGAGTAACATCGTATTTGGGAATGTCATTTTCACTGAAAAAATTAAAAACAACAAATGTCCCCCTCTCAGGATTTTAAAGTAAATTTGCCCTCCCCCACGAAAAATGATGAATTGACGTCACTGTACAAATAAAAATTCTGGGATCAAATGTAGTTTCAGGTAGTAATTTTTATCTGTATTTCAGAAACCTTTAAAAAAATCCGTTCCAAGCTGCAAATTGTTTTATTAACAAACGACCTTGAAAAGCTTCTAGGTTCAAAAACAACTTTACTTGATTTAATTAGTCTGATTTAATAGATACTTGTCATATTTATGAAATGGGATAAAATATTATTAGGGTTTGTGAGTAGTATATGACTTAATACTTTCCGTGCCACTATACACGTTTGCTAGGGAGTCCGAAGTCCCTAGGCCCTGAGGTCAAGGTCACAGGTGAAAAGCCAGAAATTTTTTTGTCAACAAAGACCTTGGGAAAAACCCTAGTTACATAAAATATTTTTGTGAAAAATTTTGGAAAAACCTAATTTATTTCTCAACAGGGAAGACCTTGGGGAAAAATATACCTTCAATATGGGGTCACCACTGAAGTACTATGTAACATGGGGAAAACCCAATTACTTAACTTGTTTGCTGGTTTTGGGAAAATCCAATTCACTTGGGCAATAGGTATTGTGATTGGTTAATGTTTTCTTGATATGAAATTGGGACTTTGGGGGAAACCCATGACCTTCTGAAACGTACATATAAGGTGAGAAATCAATGATAATATAATCATTAGTTTAACAATGCTCGACTGGTGCAGAATAGTTAAGTGAAAAAATTATGTCTGAGAAAAAAATTTGGATTATAGTGATTCTATGGAGAGGGTAAGTGTTTTTTTTAGTATGCTTGGTGAATATAAGTGTAAGAGAGATAGTCTTATTCAAATATACATATTTTTAAATTTCATAGCTATTGAATTATCAAGTAAATATCTAGTGGGGCTGTATAATTTATAAACAAATATATATATATATATATATATATATATATATATATATATATATATATATATATATATATATATATATATATATATATATATATATATATATATATATATATATATATATATATATATATATATATATATATATATATATATATATATATATAGTCTTACTGTGTTATAATGGAATTTTATTGAAGAAGTGTTGCTTAAAAGTGAAAAGGTGAAATGGGATTTGATGTTCATTCTAATATATACTTGGAATATTTTATTACGAAAATGGTAAAAAGTACATATATATATATATATATATATATATATATATATATATATATATATATATATATATATATATATATATATATATATATATATATATATATATATATATATATATATATATATATATATATATATATATATATATATATATGTACTTCTTACCATTTTCGTAATAAAATATTCCAAGTATATATTAGAATGAACATCAAATCCCATTTCACCTTTTCACTTTTAAGCAACACTTCTTCAATAAAATTCCATTATAACACAGTAAGACTATATTAGTACTAAACGTTGTACCTTGAGAAATTTAGCGGTTTGCAACATCAAAACGAATGCAACACGTTTCGAACGCAATGGGCGTTCAAATAGTTACTTTCACTTGAGATACCAATACAAGATGGCGTATATTACACTAATGAAAAGAAATATTTTTTTAAGACGAGGGGAGGGAAGGATTGAAAAGAAATAGCCATGTATTTTTTTTAAGAAAAGTAGTTCTTTTATTTTATTGAGTTTAATATTAGAATTATAGTCATTTGAGCTAAAACTTAAGGCATATCAATGAGCTTTTTTGAAGTAGTAGGAAAATACTAGTTCTCGTTATTTGAGATCAAATTTATACCACGTCAATGATTTTTCTTTCTGAAGAGCCCTGTTCGTTCTGTTTGAAGACTTTTTTATAGGCCAATGTAAATTCATTAAGAACCAACGAGGTCAATAAAACATAGAAAATTAATCGTATATTATTAACAGAGAAGAAAAAGTGAGTTAATTTTGTACTAGGGGAGGGAAGGGGAATTCAGAAGATTTTCCGGTCTAAAATACCTTCATGGTTTCTCTTTTATTTTATTTCATTTAAATAACATGGAACCAAACTCTAAATTAGAACCAGGCGCCCCCAAAAATTGTAAAATAAATGAGGAAAAGTAGTTGAGACTCACTAGATTCCACAAGACCCATAGAGGGGCGGCATTCTATTGGAACTACTAGTCCCTAAAGATTATTACACGTACCTGAGTCTTGTGCAACACTATAGTAGGGGGTAGGGGGAGACTTTTTTTAACTTCATTTAAATAACATGGAGCCAAACTCTAAATCATAACCATGCAGATTTAAAATGGACTTCTTCATTTCGAAGAGACAAGAAAAATATTTTTTTTAGCTTTGTGTTTTACTCTGCTATAATAACTCAGCCTCATTCCCCCCCCCCAAAAAAAAAGGTAAAAGTAGTGAGGGTCCACTGGGTTCCACGTTACCATTAGGGTGGGATCATACTATTAGAGCTACTACCCCCTAAAGACTTTATTACGCATACCAGGATCGCATGCAATATTATAATAAAGTTGTTTGTTATGTAATGGTAAAGAGCATCAATTTATTACCTCATAGGAACTGTTTCTTTACTTAAGTAAATATTTTCTTTAAGATTTCTTTATCCTCTCTCTCTTTCATGTGTATGTTTGAACACGAACCTCTAGAAATTAAAACTGAGACTGTTTTTTCTCAAAATTGAAAAGACTATATTTATTTGTAGCAAATAATTTGATTTTGCTATGTTTTTTTCTAGACTGATGCCAAAAAAAGCCATCAAAAAGACCAAAATAGATAAGAATTGTTGAATTGAAAGAGGTTCCACGACCAGTCAATCAGTGGGAAAATGAAGAAGAGAATCAGTCACCAGGACATGTTGATCCTTTTGTTATTGATAGTTTATTGAACCTAATTGAGACCATCCCTACTCCTAGAATAGCAGAAGACCTCCCGATAAGAAAAGTGGACTCTTCACAAGCTACGATCGGCTCTTCTATCAAAAACGTAAGAGAAATTTAATTTATTCTCTCTCTCTCTCTTTCATGTGCATGTTTGAATACAAGCCTCATATTATGCATTTGTTTTTTAAATAGATTTAGTATAAAATTTATTTTAAAAAATAATAATAATAGAGGAATTTAATAAATTTTTTAGTGTATGATAAGACCTCCCACCATTCTTATACAAAAAAAAATCAGCTACAAGAAACAATTGTTTGTTAGCATTCCATGACTAAGAAATTAAAACTGAGACTTTTTTTCTCAGGATTAAAAAGACATTACATATTTGTAGCAAATAACTTGATTTTGCTATTTGTTTCTAGACTGATGCCAAGAAGAGGCGACCAAAAAGACCAAAAAATATAAGAATTGTTGAATTGACAGAGGTTCCACGTGCAGTCAATCGGAGGGAAAATGAAGAAGAGAATCAATCACCAGGACATGTTGATCCTTCTGTTATGAATAGTTTATTGAGGCTGATTGAGACCATCCCTAGTCCTAGAACATCTATGTCACACAAATTACATTCAGTGGAAGACAAAGATGAAAGTCAGTCTCCCGGTCATGTTGATTTTACAGTTATGGACACACTTTTGAATATAATGGAAACCATCTCTAGTCCTCGGATGACACAAGATCTGCTGACAACGAACATGGACTCTCCACAAGCTACGATCAGCTTTTCTAACGAAAATGTAAGTAAATTAAATTTATCCTCTCTCTCTCTCTCTCTCTCTCTCTTTCATGTGTATGTTTGAACATAAGGCTCTTATTGTACTTTTGTTACTTAAATAGGATTAGTACAAATTGTATCTAAAAAAGGGGACGGGAGAATGTGCGTGTGTGTGTGTATGATAAGCAGATCACCCCCCCCCTCCCCAACCCCCACCCCCCCACACCTCTAAAAAAACAAAAAAATAATCGATTCAGAAAAAGAATTAATTTTATCTTCTCTCTCTCAATTACAATTGTATAGTGTGTGTGTATGTGTATTTGAAGAGACATCCAGTCAAAGGGAAAAACTAAATTCATTTCTTTTAGTTTCAGGGGAATGTGACAAAATGGACTACCTTCCATGGTTCAGAATTAGAAAGGATTCAAGAGAAATATCCTATATCACAGGACCAACTATTAGAAGATGATATTGGTGAAGGTATTTCGCAAAATATTCCCTCTGATTTTCAGTTTACAATGGAAGAGCTTATTAAGCTTGTGGAAATCGTTGATAGTGATGTTTCTGGGGGCAATGGTAATGTTATTACTGGATATGATACCAGTGCAAAATGGTGCAGGGTTTGAAAACATTGTCACGCCCCAGAAAGTGTATTACGTGAATTTAGTCTGTTAGAATCTGCTCTAGGTCACATTGAAACACACAGGGTAGTTTTTAATCCCCCCAACGAGAGTTTAACTGACGGAGGTATTACTTTAATCGACCCTGTTGAAATTCTCCATACATACGTCGACAAAATTCGAGCACTTATTCAGACTCAGATCCAGAGCTGGGGCGGAAGAGATGGTATTAAAGCTTCAATTAGTCAAAAAGTATATTTGCAAAAAGGACAGTCAGGTGATATTTTTCATTTTTATTTTTCAACCGGGAATCAGACATTTTACCCTGGCTTAAATAATTTTGATGATAATTTATTCAATTGGGTAAATAAATTAATATCCACTTTGGATACATTTAATGAGAAGGGAAGTGGGTCCACTATTTTATTCATAGAGCATCTAGGTCTGAAACTCAGTAAATTAAAAAAACAGTTTACTTTAAGAGGGGCGGGTGGACACAGACGAATAAAATGTCATCCAGATTCGTCGTCTAAAGGGGGAGTTCAAGGTTTAAGATTTGACGCAGGTTTGAAATGTTTTAAATATGCATTTTTAGCTGCTGCACATAGACCTCTTGCAGCGGAAGCTACCATGAAAAACTGGATGAATTTGCACATAATGGTGGAGAAAATTTCCCAAAAGCAGATTTTGATTGTTTGGAGGGCAAGTATCCGGTGTCTTTAAAAGAAATAACTATGTTTGAAAAAGAAAAAGAAAATCTTGGGTTGGGGATAGTGGTTCTTCAATATGATACAGAATTTGTGGATGGGAGGAAGAAACCAAATGAAAAAGGAGTTTTGTATTCAGTTAGGACACCGGCAGTAGATAACATAGAAAAATTTGGTTTGGATCATATATGAGCCTGCCAAAGATATAAATTCATATGGTCATTTTTTCTCAATTACAGCAGTTGGTATATTGTTATCTCAGGGTGTTCACAAATTGGAACGTCATTACTGCCCAATATGTCTTTCCCCATTTCAAACTGAGAGAACATTCAATGATCATATAAAATATTACAAAATTCACGGGAATCAAAGAGTAGAAATGCCGGCAGGAGACAAAGCCATTTTACAATTTAAAAACTTTCAAAATTCCCTATTACAGAGTGATAAGGTGGTTTTAGATTGTGAAGCTAGACTGCTGGATGTATTTAACTCATCAAAGCCAAATATAGTCAAAGAACATAAACTTGTAGCCGTTTCGTATGCACATGCTCAGCGAGACACCAAGAACAACAAAATGAAACTGGTAGAGTTTTTTGAGACTATGGGAGAGGAGGGTAACGTGGAAAAAGCACTTGTAGCACTAATCAAAACTGCAAATAAGTCTATATAAAGATTGCCTCATACAAACTATCCAATGTCTCTTAAAGATAAAGAAGAATGTTCTCTAGAAATAGGATCAATTTTTTGGATTTGCAGGGGTTTTCCTGCCGAGAACAATAAAGTACGAGATCACAATCATCTTAGTGATGCTAATTCCACAGGGAGAAGTAACTTTCTGGGGTGGGCTCATAATAATTGTAATTTAAAAATTAAACAAAAACTCTTTCTTCCGGTTTTTATACACAATTCCAACTATGATCTGAAGTTTGTTCTACCAGCAATGGCACAACTTCAAAGAAATGGAGATATAGATGATGCGTGGGTGGAAGACAGTTTTTCCTACAAAATCACACCTAAGTCATCGGAAAAATTGCTTGTTTTGGAATTTATGTGGAAATATGTTGAAGACGGCGTTGAGTACACGAATAAAATTCGCTTTTTAGATTCCTTCAGCTTTTTTCCAAAATCTTTGAGCGAATTGATTCAAGTACAGAAAAACTATGACGGCTGCAACACTTTCCCCCTTCTCAAAAAAAAATTTCCAAATGCTTTATATGATTTGTTAACGGTCAAAGGAGTTTGTGCTTATGATCATTTTAATTCCATGTTGAGATTTGCCGAGGAGAAAATTCCCTCAATTGAATATTTTTACGACAGTGTGCACGATCGTAGGTGCAACCCTAATGAATACAACGTTGCCAAAAAGGTGTGGGCAGAGTGAGGGTGTAAAAGAGGATTTGACTACTGCAAATTGTATTTGTCAAGTAATATGCTAGCTCTGTTGGATATTGTCTGTAAAAATACGGACCAAATTTATAAGGAATTTAATCTTGATCTAGGGTATTATTTTTCCAGTCCACATATGGTAATGGACCTCTTCCTGGAAATTAGTCGGGAAAAAATTGGACTCATCACCAACATTGATCAACACTTGTTTATTGAGAGATCAATGAGAGGTGGCTACGTTTTCCATGGGAATCGTATCTTGGAAACTGATCCAACTGGAGAGAAGACGGGAGAAAAGTCGAATGCAGTTTTCCTTGATATGAATTCCCTATACCCCTCGGCTTTGTCTCATTATGCTCTACCAGGCGGTGACTATAAGTGACTCAATTACCCTTTTGCCTCCATTTTCCCCAACATTGCCAGCGTTGAGGATAATGAGCCAGTGGGATGGTTTTTTAAATTGATGGGGAGATACCAGTGGAGCTTCATGATACGGTAAAAGATTTTGCTTTTCCATGCATTACTAGATCTGTTTCTAGGGACTCTTTGAGTCCTTGCAACAGATCTTTGGTGGAGGAGGAGAGAATGTATTGGTCACCTTCAAAACAAAAACTTATTGCCGATCTCCTGCCGAAAATGATCTGAAGCAAAAACAAAGGTCGAAAGAGAAATCTATAAACTCATTTAAAATTTGGCCTTTTGTAAAATGTGCGAAAGTGTTCGCAATAGAATTCGTTGTGACGTTGTAACTTATCTCGACCCAAATGCTCGAATTATTGCCGATCCCAATTACAGTTCCTATACAATCATTGCTCCAGACATGGTACAATTGAATAGAAAAAAAGAAACTTAGTATTGAATAAAAATATTGAAGCAGGCAGTGCCATCTTAGAAATTTCAAAAAAGCTCATGTTAGAATTCTACTACAATGTAGCTAGGGTACAATGGCCGGGGGAGGAACAAGTAGAGGTCTGCTACGGGGATACAAATTCTCTATTATTAAAAGTCAAAACAGAAAACCTACTTGACAATTTGGCTAACGGTGAAATCATCAGTTCTCGGATGGACTATACAAACTGGACTGGGGAAGTCTATCCGGAACTAGTCAAACGTCTAGCTCCAAACCAACTTTTTTTTTAAACAGAAACAGGAAGTGACTTGATTTTTCGAGGTATGTTTGTAAGTCCAAAGGTGTACTTTATACTAACAAACACCGAGGAAATCAAAAAACGTTGCAAAGGAGTGCCCACGCACTATGTGGAAAATAATTTTGACATAGACGTCTATAGGAATTGTATTGTTGAAAATACAATTCCACGAGCAAAACTGTTGGCAATTCGCTCGTTAAAATATAAAAATTTTACTGTAAATGGTGAAAAGATTGCCATGAGTACCGTTTCTGACAAGGTTTATGTTTTTAGAGACGGTGTAAGTACCCTTCTTCTTGGGCAATACTTAACATCCGACCGAGACGAGTGTGTTCATCATAGGGAAAGTCTCGGTGTGAGCAAACTTATTTAAAAATTCCTAAGACTTTGGGGGGGGGCTCACAGCCCACGTTACGGGTGGAGGGCTTCGGCCGACCGACCGGCCGCAAGTGGGGGGGCCTTCGGAAGGCCACCGAGGGGGGCGCCACCGGTAGCATCTTTTTATGATTTAGAGCAGATTTTGTTTCCAGTGTTGTATTATTAAAAATTTTATTTCTTGATGAAAATAATTCATAATCGAGGTGAAATGTTGGCAGCAGGAGATCATCAAACTACCATAAAGAATATATGATATTTCTATAGTGTTTGGCAGCAATCATATGATAGAATAAGGACTATTGAACCTCAAATTAAATTTATCAAGGGATTAGATTTTGTGTTCAATTCAATTGAACCAAACTCTTGGCTCATTATTGATAATATAGCCGAATCGATAGAGCAATGGTCTGTGGATATGATCCAATTGTTCACAGTACGTTCTCATCATGAAAAAATTTCCGCCACCATTGTTCTACACAATCTCTTTCATCAGAGTAAATATATGCGAACTCCTGCTTTGAACTGTACTCATTACATTGTGTACAACGTTGTTCGTGACTCAAGTTCCCTCATAACATTAAACAGACAAATTTATCCGGGTCAACCAAAATTCTTGTTGTCAGCTTACAATCAGGCTACAAGTAAACCATATGGGTACCTTGTAATTGACCTTAATCAAAACATACCTGAAGAACTACGTGTTATTAGTAATATATTTGATCGTGAGATACCAGTATATCTGCCGGTGAGTGATAGGAAAAGATATTAGTTGAAACTATGACGTTGAAGAAGTTACATCACAATAGACACTTGTTCTCTGTTTTGAGTAGTTCAAAACCACGGCTTAAGAAAGTCATATTGAACAATATAGATCGAGAGTTTATTAAACTCATTTCCGAGCTGTGTTTAAATTTAACTGCAGGCAATGTTCAACTACCAGAATCTATTAAGAAGCAGTCTAGACAACATCAATCCATATTTCGTGCAGTTTCCAAGAGAAAGACCAGTCAAAACAGAAAAGAAAACATTTAGTTAAGGCAGGGGAAGGTTTTTTCACAGTTTTATTGCCAATTATTGCCGGTCTTGTTAGCAATCTTCTTCTTTCTCCGTCTCAATCGTAACTGTATTGCAAAAAAAATATGGCGAAACCCTATAAATTGACTGCAAGTGATGAAGCTTTATCTCCACTGCAAACTTTTGAGGGTAATATCACAGATTTCCTTAATGATAATAGCATACCTGATGATCAGAAACTTTTAATTTTTCAAACGGCACTTCGTCGTGTTGACAAGCAGAAACCATATCAAATTAAACCCATTAGGGTTGTGAATGTTCCAGATAAGATACAAGAGGCAAATATTAAACAATTATCTGCATCAACACCACTACTGCCACTTGAAGACCACATATCAAGAATATTAGATCTATTACCAGTTTCCTATCGGGAACAGGGCAAAAGATTGTTAAACTATTTGAATGGAAGTAGTGATATTAAAATTGATGCTACAAATCATCAAATCACCCTAGGTAGCAACACTTACAATCTCATCGATCTAATAACTGATTTTGTCTCAAATCGTAAGAAAACTCTATCCACTGACACAGATCTTTTGAAATATTTACACACATCAAACTTTCCCAAAGTACTTGTGATCAACAGAAAAGTTTTAAAAGATTTTACATCATTCAATAATGAAAAAGATGAGAAAGATGATGATTCTGAAAAAGATGATTTCAAGACCCTAATGCTAACAAGTACACCTAAATACAATTAAAAAAGCAGCAGCAGCAATGATTCAACTTTAGCCAGTAGAAAAAAACATCTTTCTCCGACAACAGCCAACACCTCTGTTAGTATACAAAACGGTAGCGGTGGACGAGGTGGTGATAGTACACATTTATATACAAAATGGATAAAACTCAAAAACGTATTTATACAAATGTTGGTGAGATGGGGAGTCTTAGTGCTCCCAGTACACTTGCCCAAGTCTCCAATGTTCAACAGAGTGTTGCAAAAGAATATCTTCAAAATGAACCTAGCTACACACTTCATCGAAATCGCAAACTTTGCACTAATCAATATCGGAAAACTAAGGCATTCTACCCTCTACAAATCATGCTAGCTGATCTTATGACTTGGGATGAATGGCAACGCCAAAACAATAAACCATGCAAGTACATACTATTTGCAATCAGTATTTTTAGTCGCTACTCCTATACCATTCCACTGAAATATAAGCGTGGAGAGGTGATTGCAATGGCTCTAGAAACAATACTTGATCGGGATTCCTATAAAAAAAACAAACAGACCGAGGAAATGAATTTGACAATCCACATGTGAAGAAAATTCTACTAAAATATAATACACAGTTATATCATAGTCACAGTCCAATCAAGGCTGCATTGGCTGAACGATTGATTAGAACCATTCGTCTTCTCATTTCTAGATATTATACACTCAAAAACACTGCTGTCTTTATTCATGATTTGGATAAAATTATGCAAGTTTACAATCAACGTCCTCATCGTTCCCTGTCCAATCTTAGTCTTTTTGAAGCTCATCACAATGATAACAATACACTTGACATTTTTGTCAAACAATATGCTTCTAACAATGAAAATTGAATAAAAAGCAAATTGATTGTGGGTGATAGGTTTTGAATCAATCGGTCAAGTAATATTTTTGAAAAAGGGAATTACCTATGGTCTACTGAACTTTTTAAAGTGTCAAAAGTTCTAGAGACTAGTCTCCTGATCTTTCGACTACGAGATAGCAAAGATGATGAGATTTTGGGGGGATTTTATGACTATGAATTGCAAAAAGTTAAAGATAGTGATATTTATCAAATTAAAAAATATTAAAAACTCGAAGGTGGTTCGTTGGCTTGGGTACAACTCTGAATTTATTATTAGATAGGCGTTGAAGACTTACACAATGTCCCATGATTTCTATTTGACATTCATGTCCAATGTTTCCGATCCTCTCTATGATGATTTGAATAGAACAATTGATTTTTGGACTAAATTGTCGCTTACCATTAAATTTCAAGGTAGATATGAAGTTTCTCTTTCGATTGTATTATCAAGAATACATATGATGTTCTAAGAAAAGAGATCTCATATGATATTAAAATACGACCGTTTGAATTCGGTGATGAAGGTGCAATGGCAACTTTTGACTCTAATGAGTACCCTAATGCTAACATCCCCTACAGGGAATTAAATAACATGCATGAGCTGTGTCGAGTTATCAACAAAAAAATTGCAAGTCGAAAAAAAGGTGGTTTCACATTCCACTATTTGACGGAAAAAAGAGAATTTATATTACCAATCCATTTGAGAATGAAAGAATTTTCCTCAATGAGAATTTACGTGAGGTTCTTGGTTTTAAAAACCATATTATTAAGACATAAAATTTCAGTGACAATAACCATGTTATCTATGCAGACTATGCAAGCAGCTTCTCCTTGAACAGTTGTATATTAATCTACAGTTTGTTTGTGGAATCCTCCAGAGTTGGTAATTCCAATGTCCCCCTTTTACGTGTTCTAGAAAAAAAAGTACAGAAGATTATGTACATTACTATAATATAAGAAACCTCCAGTATGTTGCTGTAAATACTTCATATTTGGAGCTCTGTCAGTTAACACTAAGAACTGAACTCGGTGATCTTTTAGCTGTAACAAAGGGTTTATGTGTAATTACATGTCAATTTCGACCTGTCATTCAAGATGAATAGTAGAAGAATCCCATTTGTTTGTCCTGACATTAACTGTTATCAAATAGGTCATGGATTGGACTACTACAAGGGGCGTACTACAATGTCTGGCAATGGTCTTGGTAGTTGGTTTGCTAGGCTATTTCGTTCTGTTCTACCCCTTGCCAAGAAATATATTGTACCAGCTGCAACAAATTTTGCTAGCTCAACACTACAGGACTGGAGTTCGGGTAAAAATTTCAGGGAGAGTCTTAAGGAAAATCTTAGATCTTCAGCAAGAGCTGTTGGCGAACAATTAAAATCTCAACAAAATGGGAAAGGTTTAAAAAGGATGCGTGGTAGTCATTCACTCATCAATCTTCATCCAGGTGAGAAGCGTAAGCCATCAACAACAACAATTTTGAAAAGAAAAAGCATAAGAAAAAGAAGAAGAAAAGATTGTTAGATCAAAACAAGACTTTTTCTAATAAGATGACTTATATCCCTCATAAGGAATCACAACCATCGATTACTTCATCATTAAATCTATTCAATTCTGAAAATGTTGATGTCAGTGTCAAACATGATTACTATGAACAATTTCATCCTCAACAACCCCTGTCGGAAAATATACACTTTCAAATATTTTCCAATGAAGATTATTTCATTGATTTATCATCCACATTTATTTATTTAAATGTTGTGGTGAAGAAAAAGTCTGGCAATAAAACTCCTAGTGCTGTTGATGGTCTATCCTATGAAAACTGTATTCTACACAATTTGTTCAGACAAATTAATGTGTACATTAATGGAACATTGGTGAGCACTAGCAATAATTTGTCAAACTATGCAAGCTATATACAATTTATTTTGATGACACCAAAATCATACAAGGAATTGAGAGGTCAAGCAATGGGATATGAATATAGATTAAATGTTGACACTGATGGTGAGATGACTGCAGCAGTGACCAAGGAGTATCATTTGGTTGGTAAATTAAATAATGAAATATTTAATATTTCCCGATGGTTACCACCCAACGTTAAGATTGACATAAAGTTACAACTTGCTCCAGGTAATTTCATTTAGAGAAAAACAATTGCTGGAGCACCTGATGCAACGGTCAATCTCACTTCAGCAGTACTTCATGTGGGAAAATAACAGGTCATGAGCTCTGTGGCATTTGCAGTGGAAAAACTGAGAGCCAACGGTAACAACATCAAACTACTCGTTCCTCATACAGTTACCAATCAACGTCACATTGCTACAGGTTCTCGTAGTTATATTGATTCGTCATTTATCAGTGGGGAAATCCCCTCGAAACTCGCATTGGCCTTTGTGAAGAGTGCTAGTGCTGTTGGGACCTGGACCACATCCCCTCATGATTTTAATTTTTTTGGTTTGTCCAGTCTTGTGTGTAAAGTGAATGGAGTTCCTCTGTACAATTTATCAGTTGATAAAAAATCTTACAGAACTCTGTAAGAATTGACAATGCAATCACTGGATCATGATTCACAACTATTTGAAAATGGAATAACTGATTCAATGTTTTCAAAAACTCATGGTGTAATTGTTTTAGACTTGTCTGGCACTCAAGATTTGACTGTTGTTAGAACAGGGAGTGTACGTTTAGAGTGCACATTTGCCAATGCCTTGACTGAAAGCATTACGTTAATATCACTGTGTCAATTTGAAACCTATTGGGAGGTCACTCCCAATGGTAGTGTTCTACTAGACTTTGCACTATGAATACGAATCAAATAATTGATGTATTTAACTTGGATCCATTCATGTCCAAATACAAATCCTATTGTCTACCCTTGGATTTCCTTGACAAAATTCAAGGTGGTACTCATACCATTATCATTGTTAATAGCAGTCCATCGAATATAAGAAATACTGGACACTGGTTGTGCATCTTTCAAACAACAAAAACTATTGAATTTTATCGATCCTCTCGGATTCCCATATGCATTCTCTGGTTACCATATTAAAACCACCATATACCACCGGTTACCATATTGAAAGCAGTGGGAAGCCTATTATTCAAAACCGGAAGAGAGTGCAGGATCTATCGACTAAAAGCTGTGGTTTTCATGCGCTACTATATTTCGTTTTCAGATGTCTTGGCTATACTTACAAGCATTTTCTCAACATTTACGCAGACAATTCACGTTTGAACGACATTGTGATGGAAAATATGCTCTCAGAATTGTATAATATTGATTTTAGTACCCTAAGAGTAAAGTGTTTTAAAAATGTATGTAAATTTGTTTATTAATAGAACATGTATATACATAACAAAAAAATTTTTTTTTGTTTAGATTTTTTTCTTCTACATGTAGATGATCATCATTGTCAACGACAACTAGTGATGGTAGATCATTTACATTCACTTTGTATTGATCAGGTAGGGAAAAGTCAGGATCACATTTAGTACAATACAATGTAGTTTTTACTCTTATCATATCTCTTTGCGTAGTCAATGATACTTTTTTCATTTATATTGTAAAATTCACGTGTTTCAATTTGTGTATTTGATGCAATGTCACAAACAGAATTCTCAACTGAAGAATCACTCTCCGTAACTTCCAAATAAAAATCCGTAGGTTTATAATCATAACAGCCAGTATATTCACATCGATGTCGTAGAAACCACATTCTTTTGTTATTTTGACACTTGAAGCGCTGTCCAAATTCTTCTACCCAATATAGTCTAAACCCACGACAATATCAGTCTATCAAGAATAGATTAGAAAATCGTTTACAATTTTTTCAAATCATACCAGGATAGGTATTTCCCACTGATTACATTTATCACAGTGACAGTTTGAACATAGGAACCCTCTGACATGAGAATCGCAAACTTTTTCAAGGCATGAATTACAATGTTTAATTTTAATGGCATATCCTCGGTGAAGTTTACATGGATTGCACAATCTACACTTTTCATCATATTCACTGACAGTAGTGCAATTCTCACAGGACGACCAACTGCCCAATGTATATAAACATAGAGGACATGTGTAGTACATTTTTTTTCTTCACTATTGACACTCAGACTGCAGATTACAAACTAACTACTCTCCTAGAAAGAATGTTCTTCTTTCTTTTACTTCGAGTACTCGCTTCAGATTTCCTAAAGACAAAATAGGAGGAGGAGTAAACAGGTTACGTCACTCTTTAAACATGTTTGAGCAGGATTTATTTCCTGTTCTATTCGCTTCATTGGCATGTGAGGTTTTAGATTTTCCATACAAACTGTTCCTATTGTTTTTGGAAAATCTATGTAATGTTCAAATGGAAATCTACAATACTATTTTTTTCTGTTTCAATTATTATATCAATAAATTGAGTGAATGCATTGGGACCACGTTGTAAAAGCCTCCTACAATAATCCTAGGTTGGAGAGTCCCGTTTCATGATGTCATTAACCATTCTTTGACTAAAGATTCTCCTCTGCCTAAACAATTTCTAAGATTAAAGATTAGTCAAAGATTCTTTGACTAAACAATTTCTTAAACTGATCATTTAGATTTAAACATTTTTTTCAAAGTGACAAGGTTCTCCATGATTGTTTCTTTCTCAAATACATTCATTTTTTTTACTCTTGATGTTTACACTGCTGAATACATACTAACTAGCAAATAAAGAAAGAAAAACGAGCAAAAATGGGGTTTTTATAGGCCAAATGACGATACTGAAAATGACATAGTTTTCCAACTTATTTAATTGCTTGTTCGTTTTGTTTTTTCGAGTGAATGAATTGATTCCTTTCATTTGTCAGTTGCTCGCTAGTATCCGTCGATGGCAGTTCATGTTTTTTTTTGGATTTTGTGCAAATCGCGGATATTGGCGAATAACTCGCTTTTATGGTTGTTAGGTAGTTAGTTTTAATTCTTTTAATTTTTGGCTTTTATTGATACATCGTTTCGTTTCGCGCTGAAGAAGAGAGGCGTTTTTCCTCTCGAAATATTCGCTTTGTTTTTTCAGTATCGTCATTTGGCCTATAAAAACCCCATTTTTGCTCGTTTTTCTTTCTTTATGTGATGTCAGGCCAATGTGGTTTAAGAAATTATCAACTAGCAAGTATTGAAGAAAAAAAATAGTCTGTTTCAAAATACTCTCTCATCACCTATTGGTTCTTCTGGAAAAGAGTAAACAACTCTCAAAAATGTTTAACTACAAAAAAAGAAAATGATCATCAATATATTTATTCAACAAATTTATATATAAATATATAAAACAATATTTTGTCTTTTTCAGTAAATGACTCAGTCCATTTTTCTCTATATGCTCAGCAATTGCATTCAAACTGCTTGTAAGGTATATATATTCATTATATTCACTTTGGCCACAAAACATAACTGTTCATCCATCTTGAATCGACTCAGAGATATTACATATCTACTGAACATCTCATCCCACTCGAAAGTTAATCTGCTCCCTGGTGCTATTTCTTCTGCAACATTTGTAGCTCTTATCTTCACTTCATCAGTATTCTCTTCCTCTTGTCTCTTAATGTTCAATACAGTCAAATTACTCATTTTTGTAATACTCCAAAGAAAACAAAATAATATTCACAATAAAACTATCGAACGAAATCCAATTCAGAACTGTGACACTAACTAACTCTTTCCCACTTTATATAGAGTATTTTCCAAGGCTATGGGGTTTTTCACCAAATCCTGTTGACAAATCAGTTAAGTAACTAGGTTTTCCCTTGTTGAGAAACTAATTAGGTTTTCCCAAAATTGTTCACAAAAACATGTTATGTAACTAGGGTTTTTCCCAAGGTCCATGTTGACAAAAACATTTCTGAATTTTCCCCTATGACCTTGACCTCAGGGACTTCGGACTCCCTAGCAAACGTGTATAGCGGCACGGAAAGTATTAAGTCATATACTACTTTTGTGTTCCTCTTTTGCTTATTCAGAAGTGTCAGTTAAAGTGCTGGTAGGACTTTGTTAAAACTGAGCTATTTATTCAAATAGACCCATCCATCAACCCCCCCACACCCTTACCAAGGCTTAAAAATTATGGACATTGTTGACATTTGGTTTTTTCTTATCTTGAAAAAAAACAATAAATATGAAAAAAATTAATTTTTTTCATTCCCTTTCAAATTAATAAAAACCTACAGGACATATCTCTAAAATTCAAGCACTTGAGTCCGCTAAAAATCAGAGCAAGGTGATCACATTGTGGCATGCCCAACAATCGGGTGGTGAGATCCACTGAATATGCATGACACTTAGTTAGTAGTTCAGTGGTGACATTTAGTTTAGTTAGCACATTTATTTAGTAGTGACACTAGTAATCCCCTTGAGTACAGGTAGTTTTTCGCTTTGCCCAATTGAGGCTCCATTTGAGAAAAACAAGAGCGACCATGGGCACCGGCAAGGGGGCAAGGAAGATTGGGACTAAAAAGTAATTATGAGGAAACCAAAGAAAAGAGAGCAGAGTAGGGAAAACCCATGGAAAAATGGGAGTTGCCCTATTGCTGGTTGCCTGCCAGTAGATTTTTACCCACAATAACGAAAATATAAGTTATAATTTGTGACTGAGTGACCCCTTTCCAGTTTTCCGCAAACATTTTTCTATATGATTTGGCTGGAGTAACAAACAAAAAATCAAATTCTTCACAGTAATGAAGGGTAAGTAAATGGCGATCCTTGTCAGTAACAAAAGTATAAGAGCCTAACTATTGATAACATTCAATTAAAGAATCAGCTTTTTATGATGATCCTAAATTTGTATTTGTTTATTAGTAATTAGTGCAATTATTAGTACACAAGAAAGTTCATATAATTATAGAAAACACAAGGAGAACACCTTAATAAGGGGAATTTCGGTAAAAAAAATATGCCGTCAACTTTTGCTTGCATTGCAACAGCACCCATGAGCTGATATATGAAGCTACTATAATCAGAAACGATTTCCCTGAACGGAATGCAGGGAATTTCTATATTTGATCCCTGAAAGGATACGGTTTTTTGTGTTTTGAAGCTTATATCTTAGTTTTATTAAATAAGATATTATTTCGTGTATTTTTTGTAATTACTTACTTGTTTCATTTTTATATACTTTTACTTTAAATTAGCATAATTTTTTTTTATTACCAATAGAAAAATGTTTGTTTTCAAGCTTCATTAAATGAAAAAAAATAAGTTTTATCAACTAAAAGTAAGAAGCAACATTAAAACTTAAGAAGGCACTGAAACTATAATCATTTGAGCAGGGTGCCCCCTCCTCAACACCTCACTTTTCCCGCTAAAGTGTTTCGTCACTTAAAAAAAAGTTACTTATTGTTCTAATTAAACGACCCTTGTATTTCAGGAGTCGTTTTAAAGAGTTGGGACAAAATTAAAACTTTAGTGTAAAGGGCAAGGTCTTGAGGAGGGGGAAACCCCCCTCACATACGTAATAATTTCTGTTTGTTTTAAGTTTAATTTTTCTCCTTACTTCCAGTTGAAATTTTTGTTTTTCTTTATATTTAATTTCTGTTTGTTTTTAAATGATGCCAGGATATCTGGCTCAAACATTCAAGGAAAAATCTTCCTTCTAATTGAAATATTTTCTAGACAATTCAATGCTGGTGAAAATTTATCCCGGACAATTACCCTTAACATCTCCACGCGTAAAATTGAGTCAGTTAAGAGAAAGTAAGACATATAAGGGAATTACGCATAGAAATTCTTGTAGATTCCCACAGTATAAAACTTCCCCACAATATTTCACCCCCCTGGAAACTTCCCTTTCCATTGAAAATTCTTCCCATGTAAAATCCTCCAAGCAAAAAATTTATCCTCGCCTCCCCGCCCGAAAAATGTATACATATTTCCCAATAACAAATGCTATATGTAAACAATGGGCAAATCTTATAACTTAAAAACCTTTCCCCAGTGGCTGTAGGGGTTATTTTATCTCCAAAAACATAGTTATTGGGTCTTCCAACTATGCTAAACAAAATAGCTATCTCAAAGTTTTGATCGGATGATTTTGGGAAAAATTGGCGTGGGAGAGGGCCTAGTTGCCTTCAAATTTTTTGGTCACAAAAAAGGGCACTAGAACTTTTCATTTCTGTAAGAATAAGCCCTCTCCCGAAGTCCTAGGTTCACTGGATCGGTATGATCATCCCTATCTTCCGTGATCTTTCTTCTTTCTTTCTGATCTTTCCGTGATTTTGCAGATATGAGCTTGAAACCTATACAGTAGAGTTTTTTGATACGCTGAATTCGATGGTGTGATATTCATTGAAATTTTATGACTTTTAGGGGGTCTTCTCTCCTTTATTTGAAAATCAGACAAATTTTCTAAGGCTCGTAGCTTATGTTGGGTAAGACTAAACTAATTGAAATTTATATATCTGTAATTAGCATAATAAGCCAATTCTTTTGATATATCTATTGGTATCAAAATTCCGATTTTTAGAGTTTTGGTTACTATTGAGCCGGGTCGCTTCTTACTTACAGTTCGTTACCATGAACTGTTTGATTACCCATCAAAATCCAAACAGAGATCATAAAAATATCAATCTTTTTCCTGTGTTACCGAAAGTATTGTATTCAAAAAACTTTACAGTTTCATGAAATGTAATTCAACAAATACAAAAGGCTCTTGAACTAATGTAAAGAGCAAGTTTAAAATTTAAAACAAATTGCGATTACTCTTTATATAGGGGGGAATGGGGTAGTGATGTGTCAATCTAAGAGAGTGGGTGGTAGGAGATTACTGTATTAATGATAGAGAGGGGTAGTAGGAGATTACACTATTAATGATAGAGAGAGGGTAGGTGAGACATTGCTGTATTAATGAATGAGACAATACAGGTAAAAAAATCCATATTACCTTTTATGCATGTATCATATAAAAATCACCACCCCTAAAGTCATATCTTTGGTTTGTTTTTTATGTTGTAATTACAATCTACATACCATGAAAATTCGTGCTGTTCACAGTACAATGATTTTTATATTAAAATTTCATTTTTCGGTTAAAAGTCATGACTGTTTTCCCACATTGATGGTTGTTTTCCTGGTATAGTTAAACGAACGTAATGGTTACGAAATTATAGACAATATGTTAGGCTTGTTTTTTTTATATTTAGCCTTGAACACGGGTATACAAACTCTGATGATGAGTTATTTTCTCAGTTCAAAATTGGCATTTGAAATAACACCATGCTGTCTAACAAAAGGAATATTGATGAAAGCTATAAGCAAGAAGTAAGTTATTAATTTATATTCTTAGTGGGAAAAGAAAATAATTCTAATATAATTTATCGTATGGTTTATGCAGTCCCCTTATATTTAACGAATTGTTAAATATTTTTGAATCTTGATCTTCAGAGGTCGGTAAAGAGCAATATCAAAACAAAAAAGAAGTGTGTAAACACTGCATTTAAATGGCTTGCGAGCTTAGTACATGAGGCAAATCATACTTATTTTTTTATTCTTGTCCAAAGTCTGCCCCCTATCCCCCAACCCTATACCCCTATCCACCCCTCCTTTTACCCCCTCCCTCCCTCTTTAACCCCTCCCCCCATTCTAGATCCTCCTCAAACTCCCCTACCCCCTTCAAATCACCCCCACTTCTTTTTTCGACAGTTTTTTTCAACTTTTTTTTACATCTCTTAGAATGACATGAAACATAATTAAAGCATAAGAAATTCACATTTAATATTTTACAACTTCAAAATGGAAATGACAAAGATATGTATGTCTTGACTTTTACTATTAGAAAAATAATGTTTGTAGTGACTATTTTTTGACATTTTTTTCAACTTTTTTTTTACATCCCTAAATCATATCAGAAGAATAGAATGACACTTTTGATTTAAATTTTAAACATATTCTTGCGCATACCCACACTCCTATTGATGAGGACTGACGGTTCTCATTCAATATTTTTTCATGAAAAACAAACTTTTTTAGGATTTCCCACAGCTCCCCCTACCCGTTAAGAAGACAAGGAGGGGTGAAGCGACTCCAGTGGTCATTTCAAACAGACCAACTGTTTCACAATATGGTCGTTGGCCGAAACCATTAATCTCATCAAGAACCACCGTAAACCAACCAATAGCCAACTGTTCAGCTGCCACATCTAACATCCACAACAAGATGCCACAACCATTAGTCCAATCTGGAACCATCATACACCAGCCTACAGTCAACTGGTCAACTACCAAATCCAACATCTACAACAAGATGCCACAACCATTAGTCCAATCTGGACCCATCATACACCAGCCAACAGTCAACTGGTCAACTGCCAAACCCAACATGCAAACTATAGTTCCATTCCAAGAAGCTGATGTAGTCATGGAACCAGTCGCTCCTCTCCGTGATTACGTAAGAAAAATGGAATCTTCTCTCTCTCTCTCTCTCTCTCTCTCTCTCTCTCTCTCTCTCTCTCTCTCTCTCTCTCTCTCTCTCTCTCTCTCTCTCTCTCTCTCTCTCTCTCTCTCTCTCTCTCTCTCTCTCTCTCTCTCTCTCTCTCTCTCTCTCTCTCTCTCTCTCTCTCTCTCTCTCTCTCTCTCTCTCTCTCTCTCTCTCTCTCTCTCTCTCTCTCTCTCTCTCTCTCTCTCTCTCTCTCTCTCTCTCTCTCTCTCTCTCTCTCTCTCTCTCTCTCTCTCTCTCTCTCTCTCTCTCTCTCTCTCTCTCTCTCTCTCTCTCTCTCTCTCTCTCTCTCTCTCTCTCTCTCTCTCTCTCTCTCTCTCTCTCTCTCTCTCTCTCTCTCTCTCTCTCTCTCTCTCTCTCTCTCTCTCTCTCTTATCTCTGTATATATCTATCCCAGTGTGCGTGTTATTAAAAATAGAAAAAACAGTTGTTAAGTGTGTGTGTTTGTGAACGATGTTTTAATGACAAAAAAAACCACAACGTTTCAATGTTAGGATCTAACGTAAATTAAGAAGTAAAAAAAGTAATAAAAGGGTATCCCTTCTACAGTTTTAGGTTATTAAACAGTGAAAATATTTTTTTTAGCTTAATAGAAGTGTCACATCACCATAAAAAAAATAGAACAAAAAAATGACATAATTTCTCTTTCATCAACCAGGTTTATCTTGAACCATCATATTAAACACGTACATAAACATATACATGCACTTACACACACATGCACACACACACACACACACACACACACACACACACATACACACACATACACACACACACACACACATACACACACACACACACACACACACACACGTACACACACACACACACCCACAAACACATGTATACACACACACACACATACATACACACACACACATACATACACACACAAACATACATACACACAAACATACACAAACACACACACAGAGAGACAATCTAAATATTATTTTTCTGGTAAAATAAAAAATAACTTCACATTCATTTTTTAGATAAATGTACAGGAAATCATACCATCAACAATCCTAAGGACCAACAATCTATTCGATGACATGGAGATACCGTTATTATCTCCACCAATACAATTCAAAGATAATCTCCATTTCGAATCACAGGAATGGATAAAAAAATTTGAAAAATGATTATTTTGGTGATGATTGTAGTAGTAGTAGTAGTAGTATGCCTCTCAATCCTGATACACTCGAGGGTTTTTTGACTGAGTTGGGGGATTTCACAGCAAGCAACATCGCCAACAGTGAAAAAATCGGTGCAGGACGTGAAGTCCCCGTAACACCCCGTGTCATCTCCGATTTTAATTGTAGTAAGCTTCTTCAAGATAATGGGGGTAGTTACATTAATGTACCAAGTACATGTACAGGTGGTATAGTTCAACCAACTACCCTCGAATGGGCTGATTGTATCAGTCCTGATACACTCGAGGGTTTGTTGAGTGAGTAAGGGGATTTCACACCACGCAACATCCCCATCATTGAGCAAATTGGTGGAAGACATGAAATCCCCGTAGCGCCCCCTATAATGGCCGATTTTAATTTAGCTGAATCTGCCTTGCACAATGTGTATAGGGCTGAGTTTGGGGTTCCATTTAATTCACTAACATCAGGTTGCATGATAACGGATTTGGTAGACATAGTAAACTCCTATGTGGGCAAGATTCGAGCCCTTCTTGAAAGAGTGATTCGTGAAGGAGGTGGGAGGGACGGGATTAAGTTTGCCATCGCACAAAAAATAATTTATTTAAATAAAAAGGCGGATGAAGTGTATGAGCGTTATTTACGTACTGAAATGCTACCACTTCATCCGGACCTGAATAGTTTTGAGGTTGTTTTTATGGAATGGGATGATAACATAGTAACAAAATTGGATAATTATACTGAGGTGGGTAGTGGGTCTGTGGTTTTATTTATTGGGAGTTTGGATATTAATGTGGGTAAATTTAAAAAGAATTTTAATTTAAGGGGAGGCCACAGGAGTGGGGCAGTGGGGGAAAAATATAATGAAGATTTAAAGGGGTGTAATGGTGTATAACGCTTCAATTTCGATAAAGGGCTTCAATGCTTCAAATATGCATTTCTTGTGGCAGCTCACAAGCCTCTGCAGAAGGAAGCTAGTAAGGAACTGTTGGACGATTATGCAGTTAATGGGCGTCCAAATTTCCCTAAAGTAGATTTTAATTGTTTAAGTGATCAATATCCTGTAACAATTAATGGAATAACTATTTTTGAGCAGGATAATGCAGATTTAACGATTGGCGTTACTGTTCTAAAATATGAAACAAAATTTGAGTGGGGTGAGAAGAAAAAAGGGGATATATTTCCAGTGAGGGCTCCATCCATTGAATCAGTGGAATATTGAGTTTGGCTTCTTTACAGACCAGCCAGTGATCCCGATTCAATTGGACATTTTTTTCCAATACCAAAAATTAGTCTGGTTTTAAGTGAGGATAAAGGGAACAAAGGGGGGAATGTTACTATTGTCCAACATGCCTTTCTAGATTTCGGTCAGAATTTAACTTAAATAATCATATGAAGAATTGCAAGCGTCACGGATGTCAATCTTTGCAAACATATAGCGGTGACAGGACCATCTTGCTATGTAAAAACTTTCAAAATTCACTCCAACAGAGTGACAAGGTGGCCTTAGACTGCGAAGCCGCTCTCATAGATGTGTATGATCCACCGAATTCAAATCTTGTTAAAAAACATGAAGTCGTTGCAGTCTTTTATGCTCACGCACAAAGAGACTCGTGTAATTCCATGCAAGTGGTAGAGGTAGTTGAGAGATTGCGTGGTTAGGATTCTAAGCTCTCAGCCGTGACAGCACTCATTAAAACAGCAAATAATTAGATATCACGGCTGCGAAATAAATCCTATCCAATAACTCTATCACCAGAGGACGAGTTGGCCATAAGAACTGAAAGAATGTGCTGGGTTTGTAAGGAGGAATTTGTTGAGGGTAATGGGAAAGATGGAAAGGGGAAAGGGGGTAAGGGGAAAGGGAGTAAAGGGATGGTCCATGACCACGATCATTTGGGCAACCCAATTGTATCGGGATTTAGTAATTTTCGTGGAGTGGCCCATTAATCGTGCAATTAAAACGTTAGTAAACAATATTTTCTACCTGTTTATATACACAATTCCAGCTATGATCTGAAATTTATTTTACCAGCGTTTGCACGATTGCAACAAGGTGGTGTTGTAAATGGCGCATGGGTAGATGGTTCTTTTTCTTATAATATCATACCCAAACCATCTGAAAAGCTGCTGCTCTTAGAATTCAAATGGCAAATAATACATATTGTTCAATTGTGCATGAATAAGATCCATTTTTAGACTCCTTTAGCTTCTTCCCCAAATCCCTATGACAACTCATTGAAGTGCAGAAAAGTAACGATTTTAATAGTTTCCCCTCCTTAAGCAACACCTCCTTAAACTGCACTTTCTAGACGGTGAAATGTATGATTTACTAAGGTGTAAGGGCATATACCTGTATGAGTACTACAAATCCACCGCGAGGCTTTCTGAGGAACAATTGCCGTCCATCAACTCGTTCTATGATTCACTTTAAGATCGTCAATGCACCACTGTCGACTATGAATTTGCCAAGAGGGTTTGGGTCAAGGGAGGGTGTAAAAGGGGTGGTATTATTGTAGATTGTACCTGGCAGGTGATGCATTGACGTTGCTGGATATTGTTTGTAAGAAAACGGATAAAATCTATGGGGAATTTGGGTTAGATTTGGGTTATTATTTTTCCACTCCTCATTTGGTGATGGATTTAATTATTAAAATCAGTAAAGATGAAATAGGCTTGATCACCGACGTGGATCAGAATCCATTTGTTAAGAGATCAATAAGAGGAGGGTATGTTTTTCATGGAGATCGTATCCTTGAAACTTATCCGACTGGACAAGACACCGGTGTAAAGTCGGATGCCGTTTTCTTAAATATGAAGTCTCTCTATCCGTTGGCAATTTCTGACTACTCTTTAACGTGTGAAAATTATAAATGGGTTAGCGATCCTCGTGCTACAGATTTCCCCAACATTGCCAATGTTGCGGAGAATGGACCACAGGGATGAATTTTTAAAATCGATGGTGAAATACTGGTGGACCATGATGGCCCGGTGAAGGGTTTTGTTTTCCCGTGCATAAACAGAGCGGTGACTAGGGACTCTTTGAGTCCATACAAAATTTCTAAGTTAGAGGATGGTGGTTTTGCACTGGACACCTTCAAAACAAAACTTATCGCTGACCTTCATCCGAAAGAGAATATCGTTGTACATCACGTTCTTTTGCGGTGGATGGTAGCCAACGGTTTAAACGTCACAAGGATACATAAGACCCTCCAATTCGACCAGAAACCCTATTTGAAAACGTTTATTGACAGTTTTGTTGGTAAACATTCCGAAGTGAAAAACTAAAAAATCAGCCTTCGGTAAAATGTATGAGAGAGTACGTAATCGAAGTCGTTGTGACGTTGTGACTGACCCAAAAGAATGTGCTCGAATCGTTGCCGATCCAAACTTCAAATCATTCACCATCATAGACTCGAATATGGTCCTCTAGAATAGAAATGAAAGAAACGTATTTCTAAATAAAAATATTACAGGTGGCAGCGCAGTTACTGAAATTTCAAAAAAACTTATGTTGTCATTCTTTTACGATGTGAGTAGGCGCCAATGGCCGGTGAGGGAGAAGTTCAAGTGTATTACAGGGATACCGGTTCACTTTGCTAAAAGTTAGAGCAGCGAATGTATTGGAAGATTTGGAAAAAGGCGCGCGCATTAGCTATTGAATGGGCTTTACCAGTGGGAATGAGTCCACTTACCTGGAGCTAGTGAAGTACCAGGCCCCAAATTAGTTATTAATGTTAAAATCAGAGACTGGATGTGACTTGATTTCCAGTGGCGTGCTTGCAGGTCCGAAGGTGCACTGTGTGCAAACACACAATGAGGTAATCGAAAAAGTCTGCAAAGGGGTACCTAGACACTATATGAATAAGAATTTCGACATGAATGTATATAGAAACATTGTGGAAAATAGTATAGTTCCAAGGGCGAAAGTCATGGCGATGCGCTCTTTAACATTTAAAAACCATACAGTTTTAGTTGATAAAATAGCCATGTGTCCCGTGTCGGATAAAGTTTATGTGTGAGCAGATGCTGTGACGGTGCTACCCCACGGACATAATCTAACTTTTGACCGAAGTGTATGTCGAGATTATAGACATCGCCTCGGTTGGAAAAAAAATTCAATTGTAAATGGTTTGGTGGTGGTGGGATCCTTTATTTAATTGAGGTTTTTTCCCAACTTAGCAGTTTTTTCCCCAACTCAGTAGTGGGTTTTTCCCCCAACTCAGCAGTGTTTTTTATAGCAAGGTAGAGTCATGTTTTTTTCTTGTTTTTTTGTTTGTAAATAAAAAATTGTTAAAATTTTTTGGGGGGAACCCGCGGCCGGCACGGGGGGGGGGTCTACGGCCAGCCAGCGCCAGTGCCCGCTACGTCCTTCCGGGGCTGGGGGGCCCCTTTCCAATTGTGATAAGTGCTTTTTTAGTGTCTTGTTTTTGAATAGATAAAAAAATGTTTTGAATTTTATTACGTGATAGTGCCTTTTTCATGTTTTTTTATGTGTGTGCATTAATAAAACATTTAGTATTTTTTGTAGTGACGTTTTTATTTGAGAATAAAAAACTTGTATCATTCTTAAAAATGTTTTGTTTTCTTCTTGTTCTCGAATCTGATTAGGGAAATTACTATTATTACTTATTCAAGGGAACGATACTATCTACAGTCAGTTGTGTTTTGATATCGATACAAATGGGGACTATGTATCAATTTCAAACTTCATTTTAGTCATTTCTTTGCGGGCCATCAATATCCGGCCAAACGACACTTTTAACAAAAATAATTCAAAATCGTGATAAAATGTTTTTAAAAAATCCAACAAAAATTTGCTATTACTACAGTGTTTGGCAAGAATCCTATGGTAGAATAAAAACTATTGCCCCGGACACGAAATTTATGCTTGGACTTGACATTTTTAACAGTATTGAATCAAACTCTTGGTTGATTATTTACGGTCTGGCTGAATCCATTGAAGAATGGTCTCAGGAGATGATACAATTGTTCACTGTCCGATCTCATCATCAACAAATCTCCGTAACCCTAGTTCTACACAATCTCTTTCAGCAGAGAAAATGTATGAGAACACTTGCTTTGAATTGCACCTACTATATCATCTACAGGGTTGTTCGTGATTCCAGTTTCCTCATAACGTTAAACAGACAGGTGTATCCGGGTGAACCGAAATTTCTACTCTCGGCCTAATATCAGGCTACCAACAAACCCTACGGATATATTCTATTTGACCTGAATCAGAACACACCCAAGGATTTATGTGTGACCGATATTTTTGACAATGAAATTACTGTATATCGGCCGGTGAACAGTAAAAAATGTCGTTAATTGCAATCATGACACCATGACAATCATGGTCGTTAATTGCAATCACCGTCCTAGGTAATTCAAACCACGGCTCAGGAAGGCCATACTCAAACATGGTGTCAACAGAGAATTCATTAATATCATATCTGAACTTTGTTTAAATCTAACTGAAGGTCATGTTCAACCGCCAGAAGGTGTTAAGCAACAAACAAAGCAACATCGTTCCCTTGTACGCTCCCTAGCATCAGCAGCAAGCAAAAATAAAGGAAACGATTTTAAAGGAAAACAACTTCTTCAAGAGGGTGGTAATTTTTTTACACTTTTACTGCCAATCATTGCAGGGCTTGTAAATAATTTTCTCTAGAGCATGGCCAAACCCTGTAAATTGACTCCAATTGAACTGGCCCTTTCGCCAAAAGAACATTTCGAGGACAATTTCAATAAATTCATTAACAATGAGACAATTACCGACGATGAAAAATTAATTCTGCTTCAAAATGCACCTCGATGAATCAACTAACATAAACCCTATCGTGAGAGACCACTCACAGTAAATGTCATTGATTACAATGAGGAAACGAATCCATCATCATCATCAACAACAACAATAATACTAAAAGAAGAAGAAGATTTGTCTAAAATAATGACAAGTGTTGCAGATCTAGTGCTAAATTCCTACAGTGTAAAAGACTCTTGACATACCTCAATGACAGTGAACATGTTTAAATTGATGCTAACTGGAAACAAGTTGTAATCCATAGCAAGACCTACATTCTACTTGATTTATTTTCAGATATGGGCACGAATCGTAAAAGACTTGTATCATTTGACAGTCATCTGCATACATTTTTAAAGTTTATTGGCCTTATTGCCAATAAACATGTTTTAAAACGATTAAAGGAATTTAGTCAAATATCAAAAGATGTTTTTAAATCATTTTTGGAAAATACTAGCATACCAAGTGGAAATTATTTGACAAGGGTTATGAGTGGGGGAGTCAAGTGGAGACGTTTTAATATCACTGCATCTCCCTCACCATCACCTGTTAGTATGTAAATGGGCAGTGGACACTTCACTACGTGTTTACGTTCAAAATGGTTGAAGCATTGAAACATGTCTATGAGAATATTGGTGCAGTGGGAAGTTTATGTTCACCCGCTGGACTTGCTCAAGTCTCTGGACTTGCAAAGAATCGGGCGGCCGTGTATCTACAGAATGAAACAAGTTACACTTTACATCGTAATCGTAGAGTTCGTGGAAATCACTATCTAAAAACTAAAGCCTTTTCCCCATTACAAATATTACAAGCAGATCTTTTGACTCTGGATGAGATTCACCGGTGTCACAATCACTCATACAAGTACATTCTACTTGCAATCAGTGTTTTTAGTCACTATGCATATGCCATTCCGCTGCGGTCAAATAGCGGTGATGAAGTTGCTAAAGCTCTTGAAATCATCCTTGAACAGGAATGCTATAAGAATATTTAAACTGATCGGGGTAGTGAATTTGTTAATCCCCATGTAAAGAAGGCTTCTACTGAAATATAATACAATCCTCTATCATAGTTAATAAAGTTAGGATTGTCCAATAAAGGCAGGATTGGCCAAACGGCTGATGAGAACTATTTGACTTTTAATTTCTAGATATTGCACTTTGAAAAATGCTGCTGCTTTTATTCATGATTTGGATAAAATCATGTTGATTTATAATCAACTTCCACATCGATCCCTGTCCAACTCAACCCCAACAGAAGTTCATCATGATGTCAATACACTTGACACTTTTCTTAAACAATATTCCAATGGTGGTAATGAGAAGAAAATGAAGAAATTCAATGTTGTTGATACTTTTCGAATAAATCAAACTACTAATGTTTTTGAAAATGGTAATTACTTATGGTCCACTGAACTTTTTTAAAGTCTTCAAACTCTTGGACCCTACACCTATAATCTATCATCTACGTGATATGAAAGATGGTGAGATTCTTGGTGGCTTTTAAGATTATGAATTGAAAAAAGTTAAAAACACCAGAATCTATCTGATTGAAAAGATATTGAAGACTCGTAATCACAGGGACATGAAACAGTTGCTTGTTCGTTGGCTAGGATACAACTCTGATTTTGATTCGTGGATACCCGCCGAGGACATACACAATGCTCAATGATTCTTATTTAACGTTTATGTCAAACTTTTCCGACCCACTCTACAATTATTTGAATAAAACAAGTGATATTTGGACAAAACTATCTCCCACCTTTAAATTCGACGATGAAAAGTATGAAATTGCTCTTGTTGATTGTATTCTCAAAAATACATATGATATCCTGAGAAAAGATCGTACGTATGAGATAAAAGTTATACCATTCAATTGGTCAATCTTTGTCGAGTAGCAATGGGTTGAAGTACTTAGATCTAGTGACTATCCGGATGTTAGATTGAGAAATAAAGAATTTGTTAGTATGAACGATTTGTGTCGTGCAATCAATAGAAAAATCTCTGTTCGTAAGAATGGTACATTTCATTTTAATTATTCAATGTAACACGATAGGAATGACATTACCTCACCTGTTGACACTGAAATGATTCATCTCAATGATAATCTGAGAGATGTTCTTGGCTTTAAGGGGAATATGATCAGTGACAAAAAATCTGGAACTGTCAGTGGGATGAATCGTGTTATTTTTGCTGATTATCCACCTGGTCTCGCCTCAGACTCCTGCATATTTCTTAATGCATCCTTTGTAGAAATATTGAGAGTTGGTAATTCAAATGCCCCCTCCTACGTGTTCTTGAACAAAAAACAACCCATGAACATGTGCATTGCTATGATATAAAGCATCTTCAGTATGTTCCTGTAAACACTTCGTTTATGGAACTCTGTCAGTTAACATTAAGAAATGAATTAGGTGATCCTCTAGCAATAACAAAAGGTTTGGACGTGATTACATTTCATTTTCGACCCATTCAGCAGCAACAACAACAAAATGGCTAATAGAAAAAATATATTTATATGCCCTGATATTGATTGCTATGTTACTGCTCTCCAACCATGACAATTGGGCCATGGAATGGACTATTATAAAGGCCGTTCGTCAATGTCGGGCTACGGTCTTGGCAGTTGCTTTGCTAAGCGGCTTCGCTCTGCAATACCGCTGGCTAAAAATATATTGCGCTGGTTGCTGCAGATTTTGCATCCTCTACGCTACACGATTGGGGGGATGATAAAGATTTTAAAGAAAGTGTTTCACAAAATCTCAGGGCCAGAACACGATCCCTTGGTGCCCTATTGAAATTACGACAAAGTGGACAATGTTTTAAAAGGAGGAGAAACATCTCATCACTCATCAGTCTCTACTCAGGTCAGAAGCGAAAGACATCATCACTCTTGTCAAAGAAAAGTAAAAATAAGAAAATTAAACCAAGAAGAAAATTGTTAGATCGAAAAGGGACTTCTTTTACTAGACTGAAATGGTATATCTACCCCACAAGGAATCTCATCCCACAGTCACCTTATCTCTAAAGCTTTTCAATGCAGAAAGTGTTGATGTCAGTGTAAAACACGGGTACTGTGAACAATTCTATCCACAGCAACCCCTCTCTGGAAACATACATTTTCAAATTTATTCCAATGAAGTCTACTTCATAGATTTATCATCCACATTTATTGATTTCAAAGTTATGGTGAGGAAAAAGTCTGAGTATTTACCTCCCTCCAACGTCTATGGACTATCCTATGAATGTGGTATGCTGCACAACTTATTTAAACAAATATTTGTCTACATAAATGGAACATTGGTGAGCACTAGCAATAATCTATCAAACTATGTGATTTACGTAAAATTTATGTTGATGACTCCAATGGCCTATAAAAAATTGAGAGGTCTGCCAATGGGCTATGACTATAAATCAAATGTTGATACTGACGGTGAACTCACTTGGGCAGTGAGCAAGGAGTATCATTTAGTTGGTTGAATCAATCATGAAATATTTAATATATCCCAATGGATGCCCCCCAATGTTAAAATTGATATAAAGTTACAACTTGCACAGTCCAATTTCATATTGAGTAAAACACTTGATGCAGCACCCAACGCTAATGTCAATCTCACTTCGGCAATACGTCATGTGCGAAAACAACAGGTTATGAGTTCTGTTGTTTTGGCAATTGAAAAACTAAGCACCTCTGGAAATAATATCAAATTGCTCGTTCCTCATAGAATCGCCAACCAACGTCATATTGCCACTGGATCAAGTACCTACACCGATTCTTCATTTATCAATGGTGAAATTCCTTCGAAACTTGCCATGGCTTTTGTAAAAAGTGCCAGTGCCATAGGATCGTGGACAAGTTCTACTACTAACTAACAACTCATCGCAGCACCAAGCTGCCTGAGGCCAACACAGCTACGCACGCTCCTCCCCCACCCCAATCTATTCAAAGCCTCCCTCTTTACACCCGCCCACGAAATTCCAATTTTCCTTAAATCTTTCTTTATGACGTCCTCCCATGCCAGACGGGGATGACCTGCTTTCCGTTTAGCCCTAGATGGTTGGCCGAAAAGAACAATCTTCGGCAATCTGTCATCCTTCATCCGCACAACATGCCCTAACCACCTCAACCTTTCTTTCATTATAGACCTAGAAAGCGGTATTGAACCACATTTTTCGTATAGCCGATTGTTTGAAATACGGCCAGTCAGCCGGGTACCCAGAACAATCCTTAAGCAATTTCACTGGAAAACATCTAGCAAATCTTCATCCGCTTTTCAGAGCGTCCATGCTTCAGAGCCATATTTGACCACTGACATCACTGCAGCTTCTGATATTCTAATCCTGGTTTGCAGACTTATCTTCCTATTCTTCCAGACATTTTGTAACTGTGAAAAAACAACCTGAGCCTTGGCTATTCTATTTTTAACATTTTCACTGCTCCCACCATCTTTACTAATCATACTACCAAGGTAAGTGAAGCTGCCCACCTGATCAATCTTTTCATTACCCAACGTCACCTTTTCATCTTCACTTATTCCTAGCCTTAGTGACTTAGCCTTCCTAACATTAATTTTCAAACCAATACTAGCACCCTGAACTCGCAAAACCTCTAAAACTGCATTCATTTTGCTCACACTTTCATCTAGGATGCTTAAATCATCAGCATAGTCCAAGTCCAGGAGACTTTTTCCTCCCCATTTGATTCCGTGGTCTCCCATTGCCTTTCCTGTGCTCCTTAAAACAAAGTCCATCCAAATAATCCATATAAAGGGGGATAGAACACAATCCTGCTTAACTCCTGATTTAATACAAAACCAGCTACTAACCTCATTTCCTACCTTAACCGCAGCAGTGTTATTCTCGTACATAGCACTAATCACTTTAATGTATTTTTCTGGTGTACCACACAAGCATAAAACCTTTACTAAAGCTGCTCTATCAACAGAATTGAACGCTTGCTCATAATCTATAAAACTGAGGACCAAAGGTGTTTGAAAACTTAGGCACTTCTCAATTATTAACCTAAGAGTGAAAATTTGGTCAACACATCCTCTACTTTTTCTAAAACCGCACTGCTCTTCTCTTAAAACTTTGTCTACTTCATCCCTCAGTCTAAAAAGTATCATATTACAAAGCAATTTGCTACCTACAGAGACCAGACTAATTCCTCGATAATTACCACACTCACTCTTATCACCTTTCTTATAAAGTTGCTCAATTAAGGTTTTCCTAAAATCGTTAGGTACTTCCCCTTTTTCAAAAATCACATTCATAATGTTATTTCTAACCTCAGAGCCACCATATTTAAGAAAATCATTTACTACCCTATCAGCACCTGGAGCCTTATTATTCTTTAATCCTTTTAGTACTGTTGCTAATTCCTCCTCACAAAACAGATCTTCCTTCACATCCAAGGTATCACAAAATTTTTCATTTTCCTCTATATTTTTTCCTGCAACTCTATCTCGGTTAAGCAAGTTCTCTAAAGGTTTGGCCCATCTCGCTTTAGCTTTTTCCTTATCACTAATTGCCACCCCATTCCTATCTTTAACTGGGACAAGTCCGGATTGAATACTACCTCTCAATTTGTTAACGTGCCAGTACAATATTTTACTATTATGCCGTCTAGCTGCATCTTCTAAATCCTCGGCAATTTTATCCATGGCCTCCACTTCACACCTCCTTAGTTCATATTTCAATGCTTTCTCCACTTTCTTTACATTTCTTTTGTTATCATGCGATCTCTCACTCAGATAATTCTTGTACAAATCCTTTCTCCTTTCTATTAAACATAAAGCTTTTTCACTAATACTCTTAGCTGCAGTTCTAGCTTTCTTCCCTAATACACCTTCAGCAGCTTCACAAACTATTTTTCTAAAATTATTCCCACCATCTTCCAAATTATCAAATTTTAAACTCTCCACTTTAGTATTCAACTGTTCCTGGAATGTTTCTCTCAAATTCTCATCCTAGAGTCTACTAACATCATAACTTCCCGGGAGGTAATTACCCTTCCGATATTTCAGCTCATAAATTAAACCTTGACACTACTAGATGGTGATCTTGACTTTTAACATCAATAACAGCACTCCTATATACCCTAGTATCTTGTATTGATCCTGCCAGTCTTCGGTTTACTATAACATAACCAATAAGGTTTGCTGTCTTATCATCACGTGAATATCATGTTAGCTTATGAGCTATTTTATGACCAAACACCGTATTGGTTATAACTAGATTGTTATACCTACAAAATTGCAAAAGTCTGTATCCATTTCTGTTTTCTTTTCCTACACCAAATTTACCTAAGCTGGGATACCATCTATCCTTATTTCTACCAACCTGTGCGTTAAAATCTCCCAGTAATAACATCATATTTCTACCCGGGACCTTGTCTATTCGCTCCTGTAACTGTAAGTAAAATTCATCTGAGTCACTAGTATCTCCGTCAGTCGGTTCTACAGGGGCATATACTACTATAATTGATACCCTGAATTTTTTAGTCATAAAATGAGCAATGAGTATTTTGTTATTAATAACTTCCCAGCCTCAACAAGACTTAGCAGCTTCTTTATTCCTCATGAACCCTACTCCCTGTCAATGTACCCTGTCCTTCTTTCCTGAGTAAATAAATTCTATATCACCTAATTTCATGCTTCCTACCCCTGGGATATAAGTATCTGAAACTCCTAATAAATCCAGTTCGAATCGTCTGAATTCGTCAGTCAAAATTTCGATACGATAGTCATTTTTTAATGTCGTAACATTCCAAGTTCCAATTTTCATGTTCTTTAAATCATTAAAAAAAATTCGCCTCAGGAAAAGCAATGATCCCGGATACCAGTGCGGGACGGGATCACATATCTTCTCAAGTCTACACTGAAGTGCTTAAGCCGGCTTAGAACCGGACAGCAAAAGGTCCCTGGGACCTCCATGAATGGAGGCTTTGTGCAATCCTGGGCCCATCTTGGTCACAACATGGTTTTCAGCACTTGGCGATGCTCTTCTATCAACAAGAGTCGAAATCCATTACAGACATTCTCAAGCCTATGACTACTGACACATTATATATTCATGGCTAAAAATATTATGCTACTATGGGGAGGCAGCCCGTAATAGATAAATTAGCTAGAAAGAGGTTTTTCAGCCCAAAGATGCCCATCAAAACATACAAGGCACCGGAAGAATTGTCCATTAGTCAGAATCCCGTGCAAATTCTGTGTCGTTTACTAGGCTATAATTTCCTCGAGGGGCGCCACTCCTCAAGTGGGAATAGAGTTGACCGCAAGGTCCCCAGTCTTGCAGGTGCCCCGAAAAGGTTAAGGCAATCCTTTGCAGAGGCTTCTGTCCATAGAACTGGATCTCACGCCCTGCTGCAGTTGTCCTTCAATAGAGGATCCTGCCGTGATGGTGTTCTGCACCACCATGCAATTTAACCCAATACTAGGAGAAGGCTTCCAACTCATGAGCCTTGTGGATAAACCAGTAGGCTCTTTTGAGTGTACATTTGAGGGGCCTTCTTCCTCTTCCGCCTGTGTTTATGACCCCGGGCAAGGGTGCCCCAGATTCTATTATGGACCCCCAGGGACAAGGTCCCCCCTTGGTCCGTGCACATGAATATGTGCACGGACCATGAATATGAACTATTTGAACGTCACATGAATATGAAGTATTTGGACTTTCCTCTCTTGCATGTAAAGTAAATGGAATTCCTCTCTACAATCTGTCCTTTGATAAATCCTACAGAACCCTATATGAATTGACAATACAATTCCTAGATGGAGATTCTCAACTATATGAAAATGTTATTACTGATTCAATATTCGCAAAAAGTCATGGTGTCATTGTTTTGGACTTGTCTGATACTCAAGATATGAGTATTGTCCGAACGGGTACCGTAAGTGTAGAGTGTACCTTTGACAAAAAATTGACAGAGAGTGTAAGATTAATCTCACTCAATCAATTTGAAACCTATTGGGAAATTACCCCCGACGGTAGTGTTCTGTTAGACTTGGCACCATGAATACCAATCAAATAATCGATGTATTTAACATGGATGTTATTATTTCCAAATACAAATCCTATTATATACCCTCAGATTTCCTTGAATATGTTAATACTGCTAACAATACCATTATCATTGTTAATAGTAGTCCATCGACTTTGCAGACGGGTCATTGGTTATGCATCTTTCAAACAGTGACGAATATAGAATTTTTTTATCCTCTTGGTCTACCATATGCATTCTACAAACCACACATCAAAAGCTCCTTGAAGGAACTGAGAAAACAATTATTCAAAGTTGGATGCCAGTACAAGATTTATCAACAAAAAGCTGTGATTTTCTTGCATTGCTATATTTCATTTTTTGATGTCGTGCCTATACTTTTAGTGAATTCCTCAACATTTATGTACACAGTCCAGGTTTGAATGATTTTCTAGCAGAAAATACCCTCTCAGGCCTGTATAATATTGATTTAAGTGCCCTAAGAATAAAGTGTTTGAAAAATGTATGTGAATTTTTTTATTAATAAAATATATATGCACTATAAAAATAGTCTTTCGTCTTCAATGTCTAGATATCTTCTTCTTCTTCTTCATAGTCATTTAGATTGTCATCATAGTCGTCGTCAACAACGATTAATGGTGGCATATCATTGGAATTCAACTTGTACTGATCCTGGCCTGCAAAGTCAGGGTGACATTTTCCACAATATATTGCAACTTCATTCTTATTAAATTTTCTTTTGAAGTCAATGATATTATTACGATTCATATTGTAATATTCACCTGTTTCTATATGATTATTTGAAGTAATGTTGCAGACAATATTCTCATTTGAAGAATCACTTTCTGTAACGGCCAAATATAATCATTACTAGCATCATCCTCACAACGATGACGCAGGAACCATGCTTTCTTCATGTTTTTACAATTACAAGGTGCTCTAAATTCTTCTTCCCAATACAATTTAAATCCACGACGATACCAATCCCTTAGAAATAAACTGAAGTCAAGTTTAGGGTTTTTTCCAATCATGCCAGGGAAGTATTTTCCCACTGGTTACACTTATCAAAATGACAATTGGAGTATAGATATCCATTAGGATGAGAGTCACAAGTCTCTTCAAGACAGGTATTACAGTCCTTAATTTGTACAGCAGATCCTTAATGCAATTTACACGGATTGCATAATCTACACTTTTCATTATAGTCATGAACTGTAGAACAGTTCTCACATGATGACCAGCTGCCCAATGTATATAAACGAAGTGAACATGTATGATACATTTTTTCGATGTTGCCCGTCTCACTGCCAAATAGAAACTGACTCAAAATCAATAAGAAAAACATCGTCTTCTAAGAGGAGGAGGAGGAGAATTAATCGAGTATCGTCACAAAAACTTTTTCCTATTGTTTTATAGAATAAATTTCTAGGTAGCGGTTAAAAGCAGAATCACAATGTCATTTTGCTTTGTTTCAATTAATATATCAATAAATTGAGTAAATGCATTTGATTCACAACGCATAAGCTTCATACAATAATCCAAAGATGGTGAATCAGTTCCCATCATACTGTTAAGCATTTCTTGAGAAAATATTTTCCGTTGAAGAGATAATTCCAGAAAGTCATCATCTAACGCTAAACATGTTTTAGTTTGACTAGATTCCCTAAGATCTTATGTTTCTCAAATCCAATCATTTTCGTTCTTGATACTCCCACTACCAGCTATAGACTAAATTAATAATTGCAAGTTTCTGCTTTGTGCACAATCACAATACCTCTTGGTCCCCCCCCCACTATATATAGAGAGAGAGAAAGTGGAGTAAACGGTCATCTAGAGTGTCTAATAAAAAAAAGTATTATAAAAAAAAAACACATTTATACTGACAGAAATGTAATAAAAGAACATATTTTCACTCTCTTTGCGTTAGGTGAGTCAATTCATTTTCCTCAATGTGCTTCATAATAGCATGCAACCCATGTTGTAGTTGTGATAAATACATTATATTCACTTTTGTGGCAAAGCATAATTGTTCATCTGCCTTGAATTTACTCAATGATATAACGTACCTGTCAAATATCTCATCCCACTCAAATGTTAGTCGGGAATCCTTTCTAAATTTCAACTGCTACATTGGGAGCCTTTACAACCTTGTCTTTACAACATCGCTGTCAGCTCCTTCGATGTGTAATAGCGTGAAACTACTCATTTTCACTATATTTGAACGTTAATTTCTCCAATTTGAAATAATGTAAACTAATCAAATTCAACTTATTGACTGAGATACTAACTCGGTATCGGGATTATTATATCTATGCTCAATGTCAGAGTAAAAGCACTCCTATAATCATTCTACAATGAAGAATCATGTCTAACATCAAAACATCCATAACAGCCTGAAAAACTATTCAAAACCATATATCCATACAATAAAACATCCATACAAAAAAACATTAGATAAAACACCAACCATATAACAATACGTATAATCAATCATAAAGTAACACACATATTCAACCATATATCCCAAACCATCTCTGTAATAATAATCAGACTCCCCTACAATAAAAATCAAATATAACACCCATACAACAATAAAAATCCATAAACATAAAACATCCATATACTTGTCTTCTCTCTTATATTGACATGGTAATGTCCCACCTGCCCTCTCTCTACCATTAATAAAGTAATCTCCTACCACCCCTCTCTCTATCATTAATGCAGTAATCTCCTACCACCCCTCTCTCTATCATTAATACAGTAATCTCCTACCACCCCTTTCTCTATCATTAATACAGTAATCTCCTACTACCCCTCTCTCTATCATTAATACAGTAATCTCCTACCACCCCTCTCTCTGTCATTAATACAGTAATCTCCTATTTCCCTCTCTCTATCATTAATACAGTAATCTCCTAACATCCCGCTCTCTTAGATTGACACATCACTACTGACTGGCCCCTTTCTCAAAATCTTGCTCATTAAAAAATATATTATAGTGCTTTGAATTTTTTTTTTTTTTTAATTGCAAATTTGCTTTTAAAATTGGGACAGAAGCCAAACTTCACATTAGCGAGTAAGGAGCTAAGGATGAGACAGTCCCCTTCATATAAAGAATAATCAGTTCAAATAAGTTTCAAATCTGTTCCTTGCTTTCAGTTGAAAAGCTCTTTTTTTATTTAATGTTTGATTTTTTTTTAAATCCTACTCAGGCCTAACCAAGATGTAATTTAAGGTAAAGGTCTCTTAAATCCCTGGTTAATTGCTTTTAAAATGTGTAAATCCATAACTGTACGTTGGTTAATACTGTCCTACGTTTAAGTTTGTAATTTCAATTTTGGATAAAATTTGAATTTACTTTAAAAATTGCCGATGAACAGTAACTTTCGCAGAAACTCCTTGCTAATATTATTACTGAAGAATTTCGGTTGGATGGAAAGGAGTATTATTGTTTGGATGGATGGAAATTCTGTGAGACTTTTGATCTTCTACATAACTGAAGCCATCACAACAACTAAAATAGGATATTAATACAGCAAATACATTGATAAATACATTACATTCGTTTGTTTAAATACATCGAAGTACTTCATATAAATAGAAAAAGAAAATATTACCATTTAAAATTGCTGAACAATAAGTTCCTAACAGTATTTGCCACCCCAAAGAAATTTCCTGGAGGGCCTGATGGCGGCCTGCCTTGCCTTTTCCACCTCTGTGCTAGTAGATATGGGAATTTAATATTTTATATGTATAGAGAAACACTTCAATTAATTCCTACCCCCCTCCCCTACTTCTTTCAACATTTATTTGAAGTCTCATGAACAGTAAGCAGTTTGTACATTAAAATATATTTTTCAGGAAACTACCCTACCCCCCACCTAAACAATGACTCACTTTCTCCTCATTATAGCTGATACGCAATTACAGATAAACAAACATTGCCTAATTCGATTACAAATAAAGCGAATCAACTTGGCTGAATCCAATACTGCCACCAGGGCCTTGTCAAGGATTTTCGTTCGGGGGGGGGGAACTTTTCCCGTGGACTTTGTCTAACAGCCCCGAACAACATTACTTTAGCTCGAGACCGTTAGTCCACCCTTTGCGAACGAGGGCGCGTCCACTACGCATACTTAAGGGGTATCTTTAAGGGGTATTTTTTTAGTAACGCAAAAACAAGACAAGTATTTACATACAGTTAAAACTACAAACTAATTTTTTTTTTCTTTTTTTTGGAGACAGCAAAAACAGTTAACGCAAAAAGAAGCCAAATAGTAGAAGTAGTCTGTATATATTTTTTTTCTTTTTTTTAGCTAAAAGTAAAGGCGAAGCGAACCAAAAGTAAAGCCAATATCTATAAAACGAACTCCAGGTGACGATTTTTCTTCCCTGCAAAAATAACGATGACCTTCTCAGGGCAGATGTCAATGTCCCTATGGACTGCAAAGAGACTGCAAGCCACTCAGTCTTCCTTCTCCTGTTGAATTTTTTAGCCAGGTTTTGAGCCTTCTGAATTTTGAGAAACTTTTTTCCGGAGTAGCAGTGCTAACAGGTAACCTCCCAAGAACAGTCAGAAGAAGAGAAACATTTGGGAAAAAAGGTGGCGTCGCATGCCTGAAGCGAAGACACAGCACAAGTAGGCCTCTCTGATATCGGAACATTCTCCCACTTGATGCACCATAGCTCAATCTCTTGCTTCAGACAGTCTTGATCGGGAAGAATATTGCCATACAATTCAACCAATGACTTTAACTCATTAAGGTTTAACTCATTAAGATGGAAAGAAACAATTTTGGCAGGAGAAATGACACTGAGATTTGACAGCAGTTTTTGGTGAAGCTCAAATCGTTGTTTCAGCTCGGAAATGAAGTGGTCCAGGAAAGGAATAAGGAGTGAGGTTCTATAGGCAGGAGAAAGGACGCTGAGATTTGACAGCAGTTTTCGGTGAAGCTCAAGTCGTTGTTTTAGCTCGGAAGTGAAGTGGTCCAGGAAAGGAATAAGGAGTGAGGGTCTATAGTGGTTGAGAAGGTCTGGATCGTCTGCATGCATACTCCGGCCACCTCTCGTCTTTGGACGATTGATCTCCAGTCCTAAGTCGCTGGCAAAACCCTGAGCTGCGTCGAAAATAGACGTGAAAGCAGTAGCAGCATTTCTTCGCATTTCCTAAGTTTTTGAAAGGACAGTTTCTACGTGCCTGCATGCAGCTGCCAAATCAAAGTCAAGTGACTGAAGAGTCTTGCACAGTGGAAGCGTAAGGCAGAAAAGCTCTTTGACCACATGGAGACATGCAACAAATTGTGACTGGTACATCGCGTCCTGCATCTGCGCCGCTTTTGCAAAAGTTTCTGCATTTCTGTTCTCTTCAAGGGCTTCCAAGGGTCACTGGAATGGTCCGTACAGCTCAAGAAAACTCACGACTGAATCGTGGTGCTCCACCCATCTTGTTTCACAGAGTCTGGTTAAAGTAAGTTTCCTCAAATCCGGTATTATTTCATTGATTTTCTCTTTTAGATTCTGTGTCCTGAGGGGGGATGTAAGGTAAAAACTGCAGAACTGTGACAAGAAATCGAGAAATGCTTAAACGCCGGAATAAATCATACAGAAGAGAAGACCAAGTTGTGATTGTGCGCACTACAATGGACGTAAAGTGTCTTCGGATAATTTTCACGTATAACGGCCTGGACACCCCTAAGATGCCCACTCATCGCTTCTGCACCATCATATCCCTGATTAACTACCTTGTTCAGATTAAGACCAAGGCTTTCGAGAAATTGCAGGATTGATGAAGCCAGACCTTTCCCAGTCAAATCAGAAACTAGGGTAAAACTAAGGAAGTCATCATACAGATTCCCTTTGAAAGTGTAGCGGACGCAAACATACAGCTGCTGGGCATTCAAAATGTCCGCCATTTCATCGGAAGGCACCGAAAAGCATGGACTTGCGTTTACTCTTTCCACAATAGACTGCTGAAGAAGCTCCCCGGATGTGGCGATAATACCAATCCGGATGATGGAAGAAATATACGTGGCATTTCCGGCCGCGGAAAGAAGATGGTTCTTCAGAACATCTTCACCGTGTCTCGCCCTCAGCCACATTAGTGCTTGGGAGTTCCCATTATTGTGAGAAGGTTCTGGATCCGAGACCGAAATGGGGCCGGAATTGTTAGTATCACGAAGGGCAAGCTATTGTCGCCCACAAAATATCACCGTCTCAACAATTAGTCGCAACTTCTGGCAATTTCCTTGAACCTGCGCTTTCTTCGCCGCGTCTAGTTGGTGCTCGATATTGTCCTGCCTTTTCTCCGAGAAAGAAATGAAATTTTCAGTGGATATGATGCAGTTTCTATGAAACTGTACCCACCAGATCCACAGGTGTAGATGAATGCTCCGCAGACGTCCCACTAACGCCAATGTCAGAAACATCCCTGGTTCTCTTGGGCGCAAAAAACGACGCAATGTCACACTTCCTCTTAATGTTTAAAATCGCTCTTCTCTTATCCAAGTCCAGAATTGAACTGAACTGAACTGACAATCTTGCACCCTCCTCTTATAACATTTACCTCGAGCGCCCATTAACCATAATTCAATATGCAAGGTCAGGTGAATATGGGGTTACCTAATTGGCAATCAAGTAACCCCGTGTTCACCTGACCTTGCATAGTAAATTAGGATTAATGGGATAGTAAATTAGGAACGCAATTAGTTATTGCGTTAGCGATTGCACAACCGATTACCCACAAAATGCAATAGGATTTAGTGTAGGAGCATATTTTTTTCTGGTAAGATTTTGTCTTTACAGGTATTTTTTAGACTAATATTTGACTCGGTCAAAATTTCGGTGGGGGAGGAAGGGGGGGGTTCAAACTGGGTAGCCCCCTCTCCTCCCCTGGATACGGCCTAGACTGCCGCCGAGTTGTATTACTTTTTTTGCAACTGGGAAGCCTAAAATACTGCTATTGATACTTTTAAATCAACGAGCTTCTCAGAATTTTAAATTGATCGCAAATTCGTCCTCTTTAGGGTAAAGTCTTAGTTTGGTGCACTGAAATTGCAGAAAATAAAACTTTTCTCTGGTCCAATAAACATGTATCGACGATGTTTCTTTTGAAAAAAAGCGAAATTCCATATTTTGAAGATTGGAACTCGAAACCTCTACGATAGGGTTCTCTGATATTATGTATCTACTAAAGGGATTTTCAATAATATCGCTTGATTTTTTGGGAGTGTTTCCTCTTTTTTCAAAAATCAAGTAAATTGTCTCAAAATTTTGGTTCTGGGTGTTAACAATAAACTGAACGAAATTTATATATTTAAAATCAGTATAAAAAGCCAATATTGCCGGTATAGCAATTATTATGATAATCCATTTTTAGTTTTGGTGAATATTGGCCCAAGTCACTTTTTACTTCCAGTTTTTTTATCACAAACTACTTGATAAGATTTTCTTGTGACGATTTTTTTTTTACCTGTTCATTTTATTTAGTTGAATATGACAATAAACAGAAAGATGGTCAATTGACAGCTGGATACTAACATTTAAATTTTTTTTCGCTATTCTATCTTTTTTTAATGTCTGAATATACAAATGATTTAATATCCAGGGGAAGAATTCCCGGTTATGAAAGAGGTACTTTTTACATGGCCGTTATAAATTTCGAAACGTGGTATCTATGCAGGCAGGATGATTTTTGAGTATCTCTATTCCTTCTGTAAACTATTCTAAGGCGTAGGAAATTGCATAAAGACAAGTCTGCATCTGTTATGATCTACGGAAGCAATAAATCTTTCTGTAATTTTGGTTTGAGTTTTGATTGTCTTTTAAGATTAAGTGCATCATAATTACATATATTATTGATTAAATAAATGGTCCCTTTGCCATGAATCCCTGTCGTTTAAAATTTACTGTATTTCGTTTCATTTTGCATGCAATTGAATTGCTCTTTTTATTTGAGATTTTTTTTCTAAGAGCGTTTAAAAATAAACTTTTTCCTACAAAAAAAAATCCTAAAATATATTCCCTGTCACCACCACTGCAATTTTGGTGTCTGCTCCCCCCCCCCACCTCTTGAAAATTTTGTGCCGGTGTCCTTGTTACTGGCACCTTCCAATCAGTCTGAAAGGTCTTCTTTTCCCATGTAAGACAGAAGAGAGGTCCTATTTGCTCCGCTACAATATGTTGTAAGGCCTTGTAGACCTTAGGAGGGAAACCATCTTTGCTAGGTGACTTATTGCTTTTTAGCTGATTAATCACGTTCAGTATCTCTGAAGTTGAAGGTAGTGCCATGTCCATTTCATGCGGTGATTTTTCAGCCGTTGGTGGCAGCATTAGCGTTGCTTCTTGCCCGTCTGCGTTTGGATCAAGCAGGTATTTAAAGTGATTTTTTTAGTGACCAACTTTACCTTGTACGTCAGGAATCAAATTACCTTGAGATGCTTTTAAGGGACCAGCAACTGGCAACTTTTCACCGGTGTTTCTTTTAGGGTTCAATGCAAGCTTTTGTTTATTATATCTGGCTGTTTTAGCTATATCTAAAGTAACCTCATCCCAGAACTGTTGGCAGTCCTGACATAAGCTTAACTTGTTTACATAACGACTTAGTGTTACTGAAGTTGGTCCTTTTGATGCCTGTTGTCTAACCTCAATTAGCTTTACAGTTTTCTCTGAATTATATTTTTTCTCAGCAAAAAATTTCTCGCCTTTGCTCTTTGCAAGAGCAAAGGCGATAATTTCAGCGGTCACCTTTTCAGTGGTGTCCCGGAATTGTTTCCATAGGGTAATGGGATCTTCATTACAGTCAGTTGAGCTTGATAACCGGTTCTGTAACTTCAGGCAGAAATCTTCTTTCACTGTTTGAAACTTTACTTTCTCCAAGTTTAACTTCCTTTTCGTTGGTTGTCTCTTCCTCAAGCTCAATTTCAGGAGTATCTTTGAACCTACTAGCGTATGATCACTTTCAAGTTTTAATCCCATGCATGCTTCTCTGTAAGCTCGAGAGTCAATGACAAAGGAGCGCCAACACTGACGGATCAATATATGGTTAATTTTAGCAGCTGTGGAACCATCACTTGTGGAATCCCCTGTGGAGCACCAAGTTATCGTTTGAGATTGTTTGTGTTGGAACACGGTGTTGTTAAGTTTAGAAGATCCTGCAAACTGGAGCCGTCGATCATCATTGGAGTACCGCTGGCCGTAAGTGAACCGACCAACAATATTGTGAACTTTAGAGTCTATTGGGTCAACTCGGGAGTTCCAAATACCCGTTAGAATCAGGAAGTCTGGTTTGGAGTATTTCTGCATCGTAATATCCAGATCAGTGTAGAAGGAGTCCTTGTCAACATCTGTTACCACTCTCGTCGTTGCATAGACAGCAATGATAGAGATATTGAATAGTCTTCCTTTCAGTCGTAGTCTGTTTATTTTAGGGTTCACGGGATCCCATGTAATAAAAGATTTTGGTGCACGACATCCAATCATAAGGCCGACTCCATAGTTGCCAGATCCATTATACGCACACAAGTTGAGGAATGAGTACGGTTCGTTGGAATCACGGACTGGTATTGTTTCTTCGGACACTCCATTCAATCTTGTTTCTGCTAGACAAAGAACATCTGCTTGGTAGCGATTCTTTTTCATAGCCATAACTAGCCTTGTTGATTCTCGTTTCATCAGTGTCACATTCCAGCTATTAACTCGGTATACATCCTTCTGTACATTTATTTCACAGGGGAATAGCTCGCTCACTTGTCGATCTCACCGCTATTTTAGGAAGTAAGATTGTGTCACTTGAAACGGGGGACGCCCGAGAATGTACAACGTTTTTGAGAGCATTCATTTCTTCATACATGTTTTATTGGAGATGTTTTTCAGAGAAATTGCTAAATGTTTTCCAGAGAATTTCCTAAGGATTGTTCTGGGTACCCGGTTGACTGACCATATTTCAAACAGTAGGCTGTACGAAAAATATGGTTCAATTCCGCTTTTTAGGGCTATAAGGAAAGAATGGTTGAGATGGCTAGGGCGCGTTCAGCGGATGACAGATTGGCGAAGATTGACCTTTTTGATCAACTGTCTAGGGCTAAATAGAAACGAAGTCGTCCTCGTCTGGGGTGGGAGGATGTCATAGAGAAAGATTTGAAGGAAATTTCAAATTCCTGGGAGGGTATAAAGAGGGAGGCTTTGAATATATTAGGATGGAGGAGGAGCGTGCGTAGCTGTGTTGGCCTCAGGCGGATTGGTGCTGCGATGAGTTGTTAGTAGTTTTAATAGTAGTTTCATTGGAGTTTTATTGACCAACAGTTCCCTAGAACCTTGGAACCCTGACAGGCTCGAGAAAGCCCTTTGCAGAGGCCGTTGTATATAAATATTGGATCACACACCCTGCTGGGTTTGTCCTCCTATAGAGGATCCACCCACGATGGTGTTCTGCTTCACCATGCAACCTAATCCATTGCTGGGAGAAGATTTGTGACTCATGAGACATGTTCTAACACAAGTGTGCTCTACTGACTGTACATCAGAGGGACTTTCTTCTTCCTCCACCATTGTTTATTACCCCGGGTAAGGATGACCAAGTTTCTATTATGGATACTCAGGGACTAAATCACCCCTTAGTCCACACCGCTTATTCAATGGATTTACCCTACATATCTGTAGGATGTTTCCTTATCCTCCACCTAGGGGTGCTCTGAGTGGCGTGGAGGAGGCCCAGGTTTGGCTATGTGCGCTAAAAGTTCAAAATCAACAAACACAGAATAAAGGAGGTTTGAATATGGCGTATCTGCAACAGGGTTGCCAACTTTTTGGTCAATGAATATGTCCCTTGAGTATCCAAAAATTTGTCCTTTTTAGCCAAATTATGTCCATATTGTGTCTATTATATGTCCATAATATGTCCATCTTGAAATCTCAGAAACTAGTTTTTTATGACTTGTAAACTTCTTTCAAAGTGGTCAGCTAACATCAAATATAATGAAAACGAAAAAGATTCATTTAGTGCATCCATAAGAAATGAACTAGTGTGAAAGCACAAAAGTCATAAAAACATGTGAACAGTAAAAAACTAATTGTGGGAGCTTAAGGCTAATCTTCCTACGAGAGTTCCGCTCGGCAGGTATGGTCGGCATGAGGGTCAGCATTTTCACTTCTTTTGGTAGCTTTTTGCCAATCAGAGTATTTCTTGCGCATGTCATAAGGTAAATCCAGGAGTCAAGCGACTTTGCGGAGCGCTAGGTAAGCTGGGTTGCCCTTCAATCAGGGGGGTGACAACCCTATAGGCATAATTACTCGACCTTTGAACAATGCTGAACAAAATAGATGTCTACAAATTCTGATTGGATGCTGGGTTTCGGAACTTATAGGTGCGGGGGGAGGAAGGTGCCCTCTAATCACTTTTGATTCTTATAGAGGGCATTAAAGTTCAATCAAATGAGCCCCATCTGAAGTTTATACGACTACCCATTCCATAAAACCTTATATGTCCCTGGGGCATAACTTAAAACCCTTGTTCTAGGGCTCTTATGAGTTGTGTAAACGCTCAGAGCATTGTTATATGTTCTTTGGGCTATTTTTAACAAAATTTCTATCTCAAAATTTGTGTTGGATGCATCTAGGGAAAAGAATACGTGTGTGAAGGGGGTGGCTCCACCCTTCTCCATCAAGGTTGGAGGGGGGCTTACTCCAAAGGTGGCACGGCCCTTGTGTTTCAAGAATCGTTCTTTTAAAAAATTGGACAAAAGGTTGAATATTAGCTTAGAGTGGGGGGGTAATGAGGAGGGAGTAGTACCCGTCATATACAAAATAATCTCTGTACGTTTTAAGTTTTAATGTCACTCCTTCCTTTCGGTAGAAAAAACTAGCTTTTGTATTGATTTCTGATCATTTTTTAGATAATCCCAGGAAATCCACCCCCTTTGTGGAAAATTTCCCCACGAAAAATTCCTCCCATGCAAAATTCTTCAGCAGGGAAATTACTCCCAGACAATTCCATTCATGATGCGAATCCTTACCAGAAAATTTTTTGCTTACGATTCCGCCTGAAAAATACTCCTTACCATACTTTTATTTGAAGAAAGACTTGTATTCATTTAGTTTCTATCCTTTTTAAGATCATTGGGGAATATCCCTGTTTTGAAAATACTCCCCCCTGGAAAGTTTATCCCCCAGAAATTTTCCATGGAAAATTTTTCCTGGTAATAATTCACCCATGGAAATTTCTCCCGTGGAAAATCCCCCTCACCAAAAAAAAGATCCAAAGAGAATTCCAGCTCCGCTGAAAACTTCCCCCTGAGAATTCCCTCAGGGTGTTTCTAAATGTACAATGGGATCAGCAACGAGTAAAAAGACAAATAACAAACAATCTGTATACAAATTCTGGTAAATTCTCCCCATATAAAATTTCACCTGAAAAGTTCACCCCCAGAAATTTCCATACCAATGGGAATTTCTCCCCATAGAAAATCCATCCCCAGAAGATCTCCTTCTTCCCTTGGAAAATGTTAGTATACTTCCCTATAAAAAATACTATATGTAAGCAATGGGCAAATTTCATAACTTGCGGCCTTTTCTCTCGTGGTTCTAAGGGGTCGTGTCATCTCCAAAGACATATCCATTGTACCTTTCAATAATACTGAACAAAATGGCTATCTCAAAATTTTGATCCGACGACTTACAGGAAAAAAGGGTGTGGAAAGAGGGCTAGTTGTCCTAAAATTTTTGGTCACTTAAAAAGGACACTAGATTTTTCATTTTCGTTTGAACGAGCCCTCTTGCGAAATTCTAGTACCATTGGTTCGATATGGTCACCCGTTGAAGAAGCATCAACAACAAATAAACACGAATTTCAAGAGTATTTGCAAATAGTTGTATGCAGGAAAGAGCAAGTCAATCCGAAAAATAATAGCGTTATTAAAAAAAAATAACGTCTGTAAAAAATTGGTAAAAAATAAGTAGTAAAGTAAATTTAGTGCTAGACAAGTAGTTTTAATACCGATTTGGTGAAAAATGACACTTTTTTTAAAATATGTATCCAAAGGGGAAATATTCTATTTTTCGTCATAAAGTTGCAAAATATGTCCCAAATTTCTAAAATATGTCCCTTTTGTGCCCTATTATGTCATTGTGTCCTGGCACACAGGAATATGTCTTTTGGACATAAAATATGTCCAGTTGGCAACCATAATCCGCAAAAGGACGAGACGCTATTTTGAAAGATGGCGTTAATACGAATCGAATTTAAATTTGAATTCTAACGTGACTTTCCTAGAGGTTTAGTCTGTGAAGAACACAACAAATTATATAGGTAGAAGAGTTTTCATGAAGGCCAATTCTCAATAGATAGCAAAAATTGGAGAAGAAATTTCTTTAATTCAATCATTCTAGGAGTTGTATTTAAAAAAAATTTAAATTCTGAAAATGGGTTAGGTTAGGAAAATGAAACTTTCAGGGATGGGCCTACAGGCTAAAGTACTTCCTGGGAAGGTATTTTGAAGTACATACCTCCACTCCTTCTCCCTCTAGAGAGTCTTGAAATGTGCTTACATTACAGGTCTAGCTTATACCTATTGAAACTTTGACAAAACAACATTTTACCTTAATTTCCAGGTATCAGTTTCTTTTTCTCTGGCTTTAGTTCTGAAAATTTGATTCCTGCTATGTTAGTAGAATTTTAAGCCATATCAATGTTTTTTTGTTTTTTTTTTATTTAGAAAATCTATTTGCATATCTTTATAACCTTATAGGCCCTAGCCTACATTGGGATTGAGCAAAGTTGTGAAGCTGAGAACAATTTTGTTTTACTTCATTTAAGCAGAATATCGTTTTTTAAGGTTTCACTTTTATAACACACCAATTTTTAAAGGTCAGGACCCTCTAGAAGGAGAAGGAGTGGAGATAGGTACTTCATAATACCTTTCCAGGACATACTTTAGTCTGTAGACCCATCCCTGAAAGTTTCATTTTCCTAACCTATCTTCCAAGCCCTAGAAATAAGAAAAGGGCACAGAAGTCTAATCAGGAGCTATCTAGTATGTGACACATCTAGAGAAAAATAAACAGTAGACCTAGCCCTATATTATTAGGGCTATTTAGGGATCCATTTGAAGAGGAGAGGTTACAGGGCATTTTTGGGGTAATGACTTGCAATTTCATTTCAAAGGAGCATGAAATAATTAATCTCATGGTAGGCCCACCAATTGCATTTTATTTGTCTGTTTGCTGTAAAAGAGCCCATCATTTTTACCAACTGAGTTGGGTGACCTTGTTATTATACTAACTTTTGTTTTTTTACTGGCTAAGAATGATTTTACATCATATATTTCCGTCAGCCCATTAACCCTAATGAAAAGAAGGGTATAAACCCAGGACCCTCACTGGTCATCAGGAAACATGTTAAGAAAACAGTTTGTACTTTATAGTATGCAGAATAATTATTGTCAACACATTTTGCATAAGGAGAACCTTTATCTTCACTAGGCAAGGTTAACATCAGGAGATGGTTGAATAAGACAGACAGTCCCAGTTGTATTTCCATGACTTGATATTTCATTCTTTTTCAAGTCCAGACATGAAGGACACAATAGTGGGTGAAATCAATGTTTCAGCTTCAAGACTATTCCAATCATTGATAACACTTGGAGAAGAAATATTGCTACATTTGTGTTTTGAATTTTGGTAGCTTCTGTGAGTAGCCTATTACATAGGGCTAACTTAAATGTCTAATACAGAGGGGTATTTAGTTGTGCATTATACCTGTAGGCCAGCATTGTGTCTCCACAGCAGCATCTAAAGATGAGTATTGGCAGCTGCAAGTATTCCAGTCTCTTGTTATTTTAGAAGGTCTTATAGGCCAGCTATATACTTCATATCATGCCCATGAATTCCTTCAATTAGGGTAGCATCCTTCTTAAAAGAAGTGGAGTTAAGAAATTTTTAAAAATCCTAAACAGGTCTGATTATAGCCTTATAGAGCCTTAGAAAGACATGCCCATGAAGTAGAGGTGGCCAGACTATGCCTTCCAGCTCTTTTCTGGTCGCCCCATAATCAGCATAAGTGTTCATTTATATATTCAATTTTATCTTATAAAAAGACACATTAACTCTTAGGATTAAATGATTACTCTCTGTTAAAAGGGGTGAGTATTTTAAGTTCTTAAAAAACCTTAAATTGCAGCTTGGAGCAATCTAAGGATTTCTCCTTGTAGAGCTCCAGAGTTGACAATTTGAATAGAATTCAGAATTCTTTTGTGACCAGGTGCACTGTGCTGATCCATAGCTTGCCAATTGAGTTTACACTCTCTGGAGGACCACTTGGCATCCAGTCTCTGCTTGAAGATGTTCACACATTCAGAAGTAACAGATTTTTCAGAGAGTTTATTCCAAGTGGTAATGATTCCTAAAGAAAAGAATTGAGCATGGACTCTGGATATGGTAGGCTGCTTAACAAGTTTCAACTGATGACCTCTAGTTCTTGAGTTAGGAACAACAGTAGGAAATAATGCTGGGATTGTATTAGCCCTCATTAACTTATAGGTTAAAATGGCATCGCCTGTATTTCTCCTTTATACAAGAGTTGGTAGTTTCAGCTTTGCTAGTCTTGCAGGGTAAGAAAGTTCCTGCATGCCAGGTATTACTTTGGTGGCACATCTTCAAACACTTTTATGTCTTCTTTAAAATAATGGGAGGTTAGAGACATTCTAACTTCAAGCTTAGGATGCACAAGTCCCTTATACTGAAGATTGGTGACTTTAGCGGAACAAGTGGAAAGAGTATGCTTAATCAACCCCATGGTGAAAGCACCAGCAGCAGAGTTCTTTGCATGAGTGTATAATTTTAATTCATTATCAATACTGATTCCAAGATCTTATTCAGTATTTACAGAGGAGAAGTGGGTGACCTGAGAGGCAAAAAGATTGACAAGGACTAATTTTGCCAAGGTAAATGCCATGGCATTTGACAACATTAAATTTAAGGAGCCTCAGCTTTTTGATCAAGCAGTCCAAGATTATTCTGTAGAAGGGTATAATCTTCACAGGAGAAGGTTGGTCCAATGAGCTTCAGGTTGTCAGCATGGAGTGTTAGTTTACTGCTGATAGTGGAAGGAGCATCATTGATGGAGATATTAAAAATTGAGGACCCAAAACACTACCCTGAGGAACTCCACCCAAAACATGCTTTGATGAAGAAAGAATACAGCTGCCAGAGTCATCAAATAACTAAACACATTGAGATTGCATTTAATTAAAATCAAGGATCCAGAGCAGGGACTTCTCTTCAAGTTTGACAGCATGTAATTTGATTGCAAGTGGCTTGTGACAAACTTTGTCAATAGCTTTAGAAAAGTCAAGAAGAATTATGTCAGTAGGCACCACTGTATCAAGCAACTTAGTGATATGCTCATATGATTCAAGGAGATTGGAATCAACAGATCTTCCAGAACAAAAGCCATGCTGTGAGCTGTGCAAGAGATTATTTGCTTCAAGATGTCCAATAACTGCAGAATTGATTATTCTATCAAGTACCTTAACAACTGCTGATGTCATGCTGATAGGTTGGTAGTTTTCAGCAAGGTTCTTTCTGCCTTTCTCAAATTTTGGAATGATATGGGCTGTTTTCCAATCCAGAGGTAGCCCGGAAAGATTTAATGATAACTTGAACAGTAAGGAAAGAGGTTGACACAAGACTGCTCAACATTCTTGGAGGATACAAGGATGAATAAAGTTTGGGCCAGCCAATTTATTCAATTTGGGTGACATAAGTTCCTTTGGAACTACTGTATCATTAATCAGAATAGGTTCCATATTATTTGATATATCATATATAGGGGGTGGGGCAAAAACTATACTGGAATTGGGGGTGTCTGGAGTCTGGCCCAGTCAATTTATTCACAAGACTGCTCAACATTCTTGGAGGATACAAGGATGAATAAGGTCTGGGCCAGCCAATTTATTCAATTTGGGTGACATAAGTTCTTTTAGAACTATTGAATAATTAATCAGAATAGGTTCCATAGTATGTGATACATCATATATAGGAGGGGGGGGGGAAACAATACTGGAATTGGGGGAAAAAACAGGTGCAAATTTTTGGTTGAAAATTTCAGCTCAGGATCAGCATCTGGTTGACATTGAACAGGATATCAGTTAGAGTGCATCTGTTGCAACATTTTTGAGAGGCATAACGACAGAAAGATTTAGGATTATGTCTAACATCCTCAGCCAATTGTTGCTCAAACCATCTCTTCAACTGCTTGATGTGGTTGGTTGTTTGGTTATGAAGAGTTGATAATTTTCTGAGGTTTTCTTTTTCCTGCAATGATTCCATGCTTGATGTTTTCTATTAATTAGCTTACTTGTTTCTGCTGTTAAAAAAGGTAGACTTTTGACCTTTTTAGCCCAAAAAATTCTTGTGCTGGACTTTTCAGCATGCAAAATTACAGTTTTCACATTAGACCAACTCTCCTCAATATCATTGGTGATAAGCTGTTCCCAATTGACATTGGTAAGTCTTTTAGAGATTAGTTGATAATTGACATATTTTTGCTGCTTGGAAGAGGGTTGTTTAGTAGATCAAGGGTGTTGGAAACTTGCCCTTCACTGAAACAAGTTTGAAATTGTTTGACAGAGGGAATTATCAGAGAGGGCAGACAAAAAAAGGAGAATCTCCTGTGCAAGACCAGATCCATCAAACCAATGGATTTCAGGAAGGTTAAAATCTCCCAGAAGGAAGAGTCCAAACATGGGGAGCACTGGGGCTTCTATAAGCAACACCGACTACAATTGAGATTGTTTCATTATGTATTTTTATCCAAACAGACTCAATTCCATCAGTAATAAGAGAATTAAAATGAATGAGACTAACCTTTAGTCTATCTCTTACATATTAACACACTCCTCTGTGACAAAGTAGGGAATGCAGGTTAGAAAAGAGTTGGCAACCATTGATTTGGATTTCATCAGGTGATAAGGCTGACAAGGTGTTTTTAGGTGCAACTTCTGTAATTGCTGCAACATTCACCTCTGCCATTAACGTACAAAAGGAAAGTTTATTGGGGAGGCTATCTACATTGGAACTAAGAAACTTCATTCCTTGCGAGGTGGTAGTCCAAGAGGATGCAGGACTATGCCTAGTATAGGTGGGAACCAAAGAACTAGGAATATAGTTGGATACTGGGCTGTGAAATGACAAGGAAGAAACAGTAGGTGAGCAAGTTAAATGCAGAAGAAACACTAGGAATAGAAGCAAAAAAAGTCAACATCAGACAAAGAAACATAATTATGAACACTACTAGTCAGTTGAGAGACTGGTCTTTATCCTGTTTTATATTTTTTATTTGTTTAAATTCAACAATCTTGTAGAGGTACAGGCTATGAATACAATTCTTCTACTCCTGTCTTTGAGTACTGATTGGTGTGGGTACCCCTCTTCGAGATCTTGGGAGGGTCCATTTGAGATCTGGGAAGGGTCCTTTTAAGATCTAGGAAGGGTCCTTTTGAGATCTGTGAAGGGTTCTTTGAGATCCAGGATCATAGGTCATTTTGGTGTTACTTACTCTGGTTGTAGGTCTTGTTGCTTAGCTCTCTTGAGCCCTCTTTTGATCCATACAAACTGGAATGGTAGCTGGTATTTTCAAGTTAACAGTGGAGTGACTTCCAGAACATGTTTTGCTTTCTTGTCAGCTGCCACTTATCATGGATGAGAATCTTTGAAATGATATAACATCATCAGCTCTAGTAACACTCACATTTACTCTATTTACACACTATATAGCTTAGAGCTCTACATCTGTATTGAAGGAGAAATTTCTCCTATACTGTCCTAGTTTTTTTTTACACAATTCTGAACTCATGGATTACAAGGTTTTGTTCACCAGCAGTTTTTCTGTTCTTAAGCTCTGCAACAAATTCCTTATACCTCTGACGAACCTGTTTTGATTGGCCATGGCAGAACTGTACCATTTAAGCCCCTCAACTAGAATTTTAAATGTATCTTTCATAACAAGGAAAGTTTCATAAAAATGGACTGACTGGTTCCCTCTGCTAGCACTTTACCTGTTATCAGCTTAGTACTTCCACTCTCCATAAAAGAAACACTGTATCCAGTCGAAATTTTAAGACAGCCATTTTGTTCAGCATAGTAGAATAGTCCAGCAACTGTGTCTTTAGGGATATTAGGCATGTCAATCCCCCACAATTATGCAATTGGCACATTATGCTTTAAAACTAAATGTTGCTTTAAAATAAATCAAAAGGCATTGTGTTAAATGGTTGCCAATAAGACACTTCAGCAATATATTGAGAACGACTGGGGTATGAAGTTGAAACTTTTGGGGACACTACCACTACTACTTCAGCTCATACGATTTAAATAAATAAAAAGAGTGTAAGTGTATCCAGGTTGTCAAAGAGCATAGATAGAAACTGTAGGAATGATATTAAGATTTATTTGCAGGTCAACTTCAGAAACTAAAAAAATAAATTAAAAATACTATTTGTGTCAGGATTAAAAACTGATGAAAAAGTTTCTCCAACATACACATAACAACCCATTCTATGGCTTCTTATAGAAGAAAACTGAAAATATTTACAAAAAAAAATTTCGATGAAAAAGACTATGTCAATAAAAAACGAAACTAGTTTAAAAAACTTTTTCCACAAGACAAGTTTTTCAAAGAAAAGTAAAGAGCTTCATTAAGCCTAGAATGAGCAAAAATAAAGTCAAATAATCTTCCAAGCATAAAACTATTACAAATCACTATCAATAAATAAATGAAACTGAAAACGAACAGAAATTACAATAAATTGCCAAGTCAAACTCAAAACAAGCAAAAATTAACATGAGTAGGGTTAATAACCCCTATGCCTTCTCAAGACCAGAACACAATTTGCGCTTTAATGAAAAAAAAAAAAAAAAATAACCATGGATTGTAAGTTAAATTGACATATACTGACCTTTTCTTTGTTAAGGTTTCGATAACTTTTCGTTTATTATTATTATTATTAATACCAATATATGGTAAGCTATAAAAAGCTTGTCACACAAAACAATTATAAAAAAAGCCTATAACAATGTCAATGACATAACAAAAACATACAGTAACTGAAAAACATTGGAAAAACAATATTACTGAAACATACAGTAACATACCAACTTAACTGAAACATATCTGCTGATAATTGAAACCTACGAAAAAGTAAGTCTACAAAATAACTGTCACACTGTCACAAATCAGATAATACAAAAGTAAAAATAATCTCAAAATGGATTGTGATAGGACCTAGTATAGAAATCTGTAGAGGCTAAACTACTTTTGAAAGACTGGACCGTGGTACTTGCAACTATTTCTGATGGAAGTGAATTCCAAGTCTTCCACACTTGGCTAGACAAAGAGTTTTGGCCTAATCCTTTCTGTGAACATGGTGGGTAAATTTTGTGTTGATGTTGACGGGTACTACTGTATTCTGTAAAAGTGACTTGGGGTGATATTATCAATATTCCTAACAATGCGAAATGTATTTATTATGTCGGCTCTATCACGTCTGAACTGGAGAGAAGGCAACTGTAGTCTTTGCATTCTCTGGTGGTAAGGTAGATGACTCAGGTATGGTATGAGTTTGGTGGCCCTACATTGAACTCTCTCAACCCCCTCTCTATCTCTCTTATTAAGGGGATACCATACTGATGAGCAATACTCAAGTACTGGACGTACAGTGGATACATAAAGTGAAATCAGTGAATGAAGATGAAACTTAGAAAAAGTATGCCTTAGACGTAATAATTGGTAATTAGCCTTATGGGTGATATCTGATACATGTTTATTAAATTTGAGACTTGAATCAAGACAAATCCCAAGGTCACGAACATATTCTACACTTGAAATTAATTTACCAACAACAAAGTAATGGTAATGCTGAGGGAGTCTACGCAAATATTGCACAGCATTGCACTTGGTTTCATTAATGAGCATAGAGTTTGCAGTACACCACTGGCCAAGAGCAACCAAATCCTCTTGAAGTAAAGAAATCTCATATTCACTCATGACTGGCCTGTAGATTTTTACATCATCTGCAAACATTTTTATGGTCGAATTCCTAACAATCTGCATCATCTGCAATAACAATCTAACAATCATCTACAAACTTTTCGTTTATGAAAGTAAGAATGGTGAAAACATTTCAAATGTATTTTGTTTTCAGTAAAGTGCAAATTGTGCTCTGGTGTTGAGAAGGTCTAGGGGTTATCATCCCTACTCATTTTAATTTTTGCTTGTTTTAAGTCTGACTCGGCTATTTATTGTAATTTCTGTTCGTTTTCAGTTTCATTTATTTATTGATAGTGATTTGTAATAGTTTTATGCTTGGAAGATTATTTTACTTTATTTTTACTCATTCTAGGCTTAATGAAGTTCTTTGCTTTTCTTTGAAAAACTTGTTTTGTGGAAAAGTTTTTAAATTAATTAAATAAAGAAGGAAAGTGATTTAAAATGATTTCACGTGTGTTGAGAGAGAGTTGAATTAGACAGGTTTTTCTTTGTTGAGTTGTGGTTGGCTAAGATGCCTATGGCAAGCATTCTGCAGCTTATATTTTTTATTTCTCTTTGATTTTTTTTGTTTACTTTATGCCACGCTTTAATTTCCCTGCTATTGCATTCTTTTTTTCATGGGCCTTATTTGTTTCACATTCCTTATTAGTATTTTCTCTTACTCTGCCTCTTTAAGCTCCCATTTTGACCTATTTTCTTTCACATGGTTTTTAAATTTTTGTCCTTTTGTTCCCATTTCAGTTACCATAGTCGCTTTAAGTTACCTGAAATTTGTCAAAATGCCATCTGAGATGATAACATTGCAGCTTGGTCAGTGTGGCAATCAGAGTAAGTCAATTTGTTTTATATTTTCTGTGCAACCTGACAATGTAATAATAACTGTGTCTGAAAGCACCTCATTCATGTGTGAAAAATAATAATAATACTAAAAAAAATACCATCAGGCCAAAGCTTTCACCATAATAATTGCTTGTATGGGTATATGCACGTCGTATTCTGGATGGGGAGGGGTTAAAACTTGAAGAGCGTGTATTTTGGCTGTATCTTTTATTGAATATGGGGCATTGGAACAGTGTCATGAGGGATTCCCTACAGCCAGTGTGTGCAGATGTGCTTACAGGGACAAATATTTCCATGCAGAAATTTTTTTTTTTGCTCTTTTGGCATGAGATGTTTATTCCGTCATTAGTTAGTGTCAACTTAGTAGAGAGCTTTTGTACATCCAATGTATAATTCTTTTTTTCAGCCTCTTCATATGGAAAGATTGACTGGAAACTTCAGGGGGGGGGGCTTGATCGTCTGCAAGTTCAAAGTTCCAGTGCCCTATTTAAGGGGTAAAAATGGAGTGTAGTCAGTCATCCTCCTGTACCATAGCTTTCTCCTTTGCCCCCTCAAAATCGCCACAACATTAGATCAACATTTCCGAATAGCCATTTTTCTCAGAATAATCAAAATTTCCAATAAATATACGTCTAGGCGTGACATAACCCGTGTAGGCCTGGTAGTAAGGGCCCTAGTTTGTGAATAAAAGATTTAAGGTTGAACTACCTTGACAGTACAAAGGTAAGAATTCTGAGGAAACAACAGGTCTATGAGCAGTAGAAAGAAAAACAAGAATAATTATACTTGTATTTTGTATGGTGTCCTTGAGTGTCGAGAAAGGATGAATTTAAAACATAACAATATAAAATAGAAACAAAAACATGAAAGAAGAATAAAAAGAAAAGATCAAACCAAATACATGCTTCAAAACAGCCAAATCCTTTTTCTAATCAGTTTTAATCTTAGATCTGTTTGTTCCTGAACCAAACCCTAATGTACAAAAAAGGTTAGACTCCTCCCCATGTAAATGATCCCATAATTTTTGTTTTTCTTTGGACTAAGCGTACAGTCCTGATGCACAAAAAGAATAATTGTTTGCCTGAAAAAGGACAGTAAAGAACAATATTTTTCTGAAGAACATGAAGTCTACATTTGGAATTCCAAATTTTTAAATTGGGGGTATGCACCCCCCTAAAAATGGGTCCAGAAATTTATTTTTTAAGTCAGCTTGAAATTTATATCTGCAGGATCACGGGCAAAGGGATTCTTAAAGAATTTACAAAACTGAAAAAAATGGTTTTCCCAAAAAAGGGCCAAAAAACATTTCCTTTAGGTCCCCTGGTAAAAGGGACCCCTAGGCGCAAAGAACGTGAAGAATACGTTTGATTCACCTGAAAGTGAGTGAAAAGGCTTTGTTTTCCTAGTGGCCAGGAATCTCCTAAAATGGCCCCAAAATTTATTTAATCTCTTATTGGCTTGGAAATTCTTAATTATGTCGACAAGACCAAGTAGACGATCAAAGTTTGTTTTGGTTTGTTTGGTCAACAAAGACGACCAAAGTTTGGAATTCCTGTTTTGAAGTTGTGTAAAGTTATATGGACTAAAAAGCTTGTCCTCTCATCCCTGTTGACTTCAAAATAACATCTTCAATGGGTTAGCAATTCCCTACATTCTTCAAGTTCTGGATCTAGATATTGTACATCAGCTTTTCAATATTTAGAGGTAGGTGTATACTGTTTATGGGATCATATACAAGCGGAATCCTCAATCTTCTGAAATTCCTTTTAATTTTTATAGTTTCTGGCACGAACTTAGCACAAAGAAGACATGTCAGGGAGTTTCAACTGATATTGAACTAAACTTCATAACATCGAATGGTTTAAATCCTACTGGAACTGAACTGAATTCAACAAAATGTTTCTGAAAGATAACCTATACTGCCATAGCGCAGGCTCCCTAAAACGAAATCAGGAGCTCATAAATGGGAGCTTACATGTCCATTTTCAGCTGAATTGCTAAGAAAAGTTGCTTTTTTTCAGAAATTATTTTGAAGTAATACTTTCGCCTGAAAACTAGTATCAAGGGGTTTATGTGAGTTTTTCCCTTGGTTCGAACAAATATATTGTCTTAATGAAGCTCTAGGCGTGAGAACTTTGAATATATTTCTGAGTGTAACCTTCTTTTTTTTTAATTTTTCTTCCTGAAGTAGGCTACTTGATCATTTTATTTCTTCTACAATGTTTGCACTTATTTTTTTGTTAATTATTCTTTACTTACCTACTCGTTTTGTTGCCGTTTGTATTCCACTTTTGTTTTTATGCGTAAAAGTAAACTGCAAACTACAACTCTATCTTTTGATTTTTTTTTTCATTGAAGGTATAAGTAACTTTTTAGTTCAAATTTTTTTAAATATCATATCTCTAAGAGCAAGAACTTTGATTTCTTTTCGTTTTACTTGAATGGCTGTAGTGTTGCCTTTGGTTTTGTTATACTTATAATGACCTAAAATTTACTAATAATTACTTACTGGTGCTATTTGCTAATACCGAAATTCAATAATGTCCCAATATAGTGATTGATGATTTGATGAATATGAAGTTTCTTTTTTACTTATCTTCGGGCCTTTTTCGTTTTCGAGTTATTCAAAACTAAGAAAAATGCAATTTCCCCACATGTAAAGTAAAACAGAAGGTAAATAAGGGGTTCAGAGTCGACATTGATTCTGAACCCCTTGCTCATTCAAAATGTATTTGCAATTTGTTCATTGTGTTTAAAAAATTATTAATTAATTAATTAGTTAATCTTAATTGGAATCTACATAACCCACCTCTTCCAAAGCCAAAGCTTGGTTACAGATTTTTATTTATAAAATTCTTCAAATAATGCGTACTCCTTTTACTTACAAATAAATTAAAATATAGTATCTTAATTTGGAATATCAGAATTTCTATACCGCTTTAATTTATAAACAAGCCATTTTAATTATTTGTCCCGAATAGGAAAGTAAAGGGTGATAAGATTTTGGTTGTAATAAATGTTTAATTATAGTGTATGCATATTTTAACAAAATAGCTAATCTAAAAGTGGAGTGGGCTTCTGGATAGCGAGATGTCAGACATCTGGTGTAGTCTCCATATTTTGCTGGTAGTTTTCGGTCGATAAAATTTTGGAAACTATAACCTGACGTGCTTTCTCTCCCTCTCTTTTTCTCTACTCTTTGCAAATTGGTATAAAACCTATAATGTTTTATATCTTTCAGTTGGATTTGAATTCTGGAAGAAACTATGTCTTGAACATGGAATTAGTCCAGAAGGAATTCTTGAAGATTTTGCCACTGATGGAGTTGATCGAAAAGATGTCTTTTTCTATCAGGTTTTTACACGTTTTTTATGTCTTATTTACGTAATTTATATTGATGATGGAATAAGTTCCTGTGAATATGTGCTGTGAAGTTACGAGAAGAAATATTAGGAATGTCTAATCTAAATAATATAAAAGTAGCTATATCTGATTAAAATTAGGAGTAGGAAGGGTAGGGGGTTGCTTAGGATCGGTTTGAAGACTCCCTTCTCCCGCTAAACTGTAAATTCAAACGATTTTTACCTAAAAATATATTTTTGTTTGTGTGTGTGTTTCGGCACCCTAATAAACGTTGTTGATCTAACTCTCAAATCAACTAATACCATAACTATGTATTTATATATATATATATATATATATATATATATATATATATATATATATATATATATATATATATTTATATACTAGAGATTCCAGGAGGGTACCAGGCCTCTTGGATGCAGAATTACCCGTCCGCATCAGAAAGGAATCACATATAGTTGGAAAATAATCACAAGTAGCCTAGTACTTTAGTCTCTTTAGGAGGCTCTTTAGTCTCAGATCATGGATTACAAGGATCAAATATGACATCGCACTTCCAGTATATACATTTTTTGGGAGAATTTTGTATAGCCTAATTTGCATCGTCATAGGTCCAAAACTATCCTGTAAGAATGTCTTGCTTCTAGATTGAATAGTTCAGCTATAAAAATAAAAGGAAGAACGCATGATATCTGACAAAAGAAAATAAAAAAATATAATACAATAAAACAGCAAGAAAACCATGGTGATTTTCAGCCAGTGGAAAAAGAGTGAAAAACCAACAGCCGATTTTTAGAGAAGGACTCTGCCAAGTCGTCCTCGGCGCTAAAAGAAAAAAACAAACAGTCTTTTGAAGCAAACATTGCAAAGGAGAACTATTACCCTTCTGCTTTGTTAATGTTCACTTGCAATGTTACTTTGCACTTCGTTTTTTTCTCTCTCTTTTGTTTTGAGGACTGCTTGGCATAGGTCCATGCTGACATATCTGTTTTTGTCTTTTCGCTTTGTTTGTTTTTTTTTTTGCTTTTTTTTCACTGGCTGAAAACCAACTTCGATTTTTTTATTATTATTATATTTTTTTTTACAATTTCTCAATATCTCTGATTTTTGTAACTTCAAGTTTAAATCAACAATTTTAGCGACTTATATTGCTTGTTCTTTTTATAGGTTTCATTTGTTCTTTTCAGCAATGAATGCTTGTTTTTAGTTTTATATGCCGAATGTACGTATGTGTATTGCCCATCATAAATGAAAAAATACGACACTGATAAGTATTTTTTTTTTAATCCCTCCTCCTCTCCTCTCGGTGACCTTCAAATTTTCTTTACAAATATCTCATAATTTATCTAATGTCACCTACTCTTTTCTTAATAAAAATAAGTTCTTTAAAAAAATCCAATTTATTAAAATTTTATAAAAATTGAGGATTCCAAAACGTACCAGGGTATAAAAATAGCTGTATACTACAATTCAATTTTCTTATACCTTTTAGGTTCTTCCGATATCTCAGGCTGCCCTTCCCCCTTAGGGCACCCCTTCCATCTTGACCTTAAATTACACCGATGGAGTAATAAAGAAATTATAGTTAAAAAAACGAATAGATTCTAATAAATACACACAAAACTAACAAAGAAGAACTGACAAGAAAGTACAAATAAGGGTAATCTTACTCTGGGATAGACGCATGATCATCGAACGACAATTTCAAGGGTGCTTTCACCAATAACCTGCTTCAGATATCTCAAGTACCATTACTTCTGGGTCTATTCATTCATCCAGCCAATTACATAATATTAAGTTTTCTTTAAGGATAATCTTAAGTTGATGAAAAACTGAAAAATTTATGTATTTCTGCATTTTGTTCTCATATGATCAATATTTAAAAAAAAAAAGATGCAGCGACCCTAAAAAAATATGATTTAGCAGATGGATGAAGCTGAATCTGAGGTATTGAATGGTAGCAAAATCTCTCGTTTATACGTTATACGTTATTTAAGGCCGTAGCCAGGATGTTGGTTCGAGGGGCGGGGGCTATTTTTGGGGGTGGGGGGATACGAAAAAACATTTAAAAGTGCATACAAAATTTGATTGGATGCATTTTTGATATGTTTTACAGTTCAGAAAAAAATCGGGGAAGGGGAGGGAGGTTCAAATCTAATCTCCTTCCCCTGGATACAACCTTGATGTCATATTATTAAAGGTACTAAAATAGCATACCAAAAACCTGCAAAGGCATACAAGCTTAATGGGAACTGATGGCTCCCGCCCTCTGTGATCAATATGTTTGTTAAACGCATGCAATAAATGATATTTCGAAATTGCCAAAAAACAAACAGTTCTATTCTTTGAATAAAAATTTTTGATAATTTCTTAGAGAAAACTTGAAATTCGGCTATTAGGCACTTGTGTAATATTTCAGTTTCAAGTCTGAACCAAATTTTTAAGCCTCAAACTGACGCCTATGATTTAGCACACTAAGTAAATAATAATAATGAAAAAAAATGCTTCTGGCATCTTGCTTTCAAGGGTTTTTAAGGGAAAGCAATTAGACTGGTCGTACATGACGTCCGGTCCTGTTAGGCTACATTTGCAAGGGCTGAAGGCCTAAGGAAGTAGAGACAGTTGACAAAAGCTGTCTATGCAAGCAAAGGAGCCTGCAATTTCATTTGTCCGTTAAATAAAAAAATAAATATAAACTAATCAATTGAAAATAATTTTGTTAATAAATTTAAGTTCTGTTAAAATTTGACCTGAAAATTTTATGGGAGACAAAGAGGGGGTGTTGATCAAGATTTTGTCCAGGGCACAAGATAGGCCAGAACCGTCACTGCCTCCTAGTCGCTGTCAGACTATATTTTCCAGGGCCGAAAGCCTGAGAAAGTGAATCATGTTGTTTTGTTTTTAGGCCGATGATGAGCACTATATTCCAAGAGCTGTGCTGCTGGACTTGGAACCTAGAGTGATAAACAATATTCTTTGCTCTCCATATTCTAAGGTTAGTTCTCGATCTACCTCATCATCACAACAAAACAAACTTATTCCAATTTTTAAAGGAGGGAGGTCATCTTCGAAGTTTCTACTTGTCAGTAAATCTTATTTCTAAGCTGGAAATGTATAATTCTTTTAGAAATAATCTAAAATTACCAGAAAGAAGTAAAAAGTATTTCACCGCTACCGTTTCATTGCGACAGTTGCTGTTTCGCAACCAAAAATTGATATGTATTTATATAATAAATTTATGTATAATAGAAATCGCTCGGTGATCTGATAAAAACACCGCAGAATTCAATGATGAATTGATGGTTTTGACTTCTGAGTGCCAAATTTATTATGTAAGCGATATTATCTTTTTGGGAAGCAAAACAATCAATCGATTAATTTGTTAATGACGAAACTTTTGTCAATAGCATTTCTGTAAAAACGGCTAAGTAATGTAAACATATAGATCATTTCTTGCTATATTAAATTATTTTTATGATTTGCGTTGATAAGCCTCTCAAAATCTAGGCTGTATGTATCATTCGAAACATGTTTTTCAGGTCTGTGTAATATTCTTAACAACTTCAGTTCAACTTAAATAAAAAAAATACTTAAGAAACAAAATTAAAAAAACAAACCAAATTCCGTCCAAATGCCAGGCGATAATATGAAGAAGGAAAGGGCAAATAAATCCACAAGAACAATCAAGAAACTTAGTTTTCGCCTAAGAAAAGGCTTTTCAAAAAACTCACATGTAAAAAATCTCTCAACACAAATATTGCTATATTGCTCTTCCCCTATAATTTGCCTAAATACTTTTTGGCATACCAACAGACCACTACTAATATTACAGTTAGAATAGGCGTTGATATTACGGTGATGCTTCTAAAAAAACAGATTTTCGTCCGCAGTTTCCCTTTAAAAATGCTGAAGAAATAAAAAAAAAGGTCCAAAGTTAAGTTAAAAATCGTTAAAACAATAAAACAAGCCTTTTGGAATTTTTTATCAGGACCTTTTTACAACCATCTGGTTGTAAAACCAGATGATTGTAGGTCTTACCCTTTATAATCATTTTTTCTTCCCCTTTTCCCATTTTTTCTTCCCATTCTAGGTCTTCCCCTTTATAATCATTTTTTCCATTTTTCTAGGATAGAGGGTTTATTCCGTGAAAGCTCTGCAAAATGTAGTGTATTTTTTTGCATAGAATACTTTACTCAGTCAAGGAATCCATGCTACAAGTCAGGAACTTTTGTGGTCTCGTCATCGAGGTTCAAGAATACCCCGAAGACTTATAGTTACTGGCCTAACTTCTCTAATATTCTAATTGTTTTAGTAGTTCAACGTTTAAAAGTTTTGTCTCAGTATCCAGTATCCAGTTTTATAACACACCAATTTTTAAAGGTCAGGACCCTCTAGAGGGAGAAGGAGTGGGGGTAGGTACTTCAAAATACCTTTCCAGGACATACTTTAGTCTGTAGACCCATCCCTGAAAGTTTCATTTTCCTAACCTATCTTCCAAGCCCTAGAAATAAGAAAAGGGCACAGAAGTCTAATCAGGAGCTATCTAGTATGTGACTCATCTAGAGAAAAATAAACAGTAGACCTAGCCCTATATTATTAGGGCTATTTAGGGATCCATTTGAAGAGGAGAGGTTACAGGGCATTTTGGGGGTAATGACTTGCAATTTCATTTCAAAGGAGCATGAAATAATTAATCTCATGGTAGGCCCACTGATTGCATTTTATTTGTCTGTTTGCTGTAAAAGAGCCCATCATTTTTACCAACTGAGTTGGGTGACCTTGTTATTATACTAACTTTTGTTTTTTTACTGGCTAAGACTGATTTTACATCATATATTTCCATCAGCCCATTAACCCTAATGAAAAGAAGGGTATAAACCCAGGACCCTCACTAGTCATCAGAAAACATGTTAAGAAAACAGTTTGTACTTTATAGTATGCAGAATAATTATTGTCGACACATTTTGCATAAGGAGAACCTTTATCTTCACTAGGCAAGGTTAACATCAGGAGATGGTTGAATAAGACAGGCAGTCCCAGTTGTATTTCCATGACTTGATGTTTCATTCTTTTTCCAGTCCAGACATGAAGGACAGTAGTAACCGTCTATGGAATTCTGGGACTTGTATACACCTTTTCAAAGAGAGTGAGTATCCTCTCACATGGCATTATTCTTCTACTACTTTATGTTCCTTCCTATGCTATTCTGGGCCTTTACGTTCCTTCCTATGCTATTCTGGGCCTTTACGTTCCCTCCTATGCTATTCTGGGCCTTTACGTTCCTTCCTATGTCATTTGGGGCTTTCCTATGCTATTTTCAAAGAGAGTGAGTATCCTCTCACATGGCATTATACTTATACGACTTTATGTTCCTTCCTGTATTATTCTGGACCTTGCATAACGTGTTATGAAGGACAAGTTGTTCTGACGCAATTTACCAGATTTATACGAACATTTTGAAAAGCAGACAGGTTTTTTTTTTGTTTAGTATTTGCAAAAAAGGGGTAATTAGTGATTGGAAAAATTTTTAATGCTTTTTCAATCGGAAATGTTTGATTAACCTTTACAAAAAAATGGGTAATGGGATTTGCGAATTGGAGGAGATGCCGTGATTATGTACTGTATAATACACAAGTGATGTTTTGGAGAGTATTGTCAATTTAATGAGAAATGACTGAAGTCTTTTGAGGGAGATGGGTTGCATGGAGGGTTGAGTTGCACGAGGGTTCAGTTAAAGGGGGTACAGTTACACGGAGGTTTAGTTAAATGGGGTCGAGTTGCACGAGGGTTCAGTAGCACGAGGGTTCAGTTAAACGGGGGGTTCAGTTACACGGGGATTCAGTTACAATGGAACCCGCACAAAAACAATGGAGCATACACAAAAGCCGAATGAATGACATTGCGACTTGACCTAGCTTTACCTCTCCGATGTGGTCTGTATAATACACATCTGGGGAGGGGAGAATGGAGGTAAGTATTTAGTTTAAAAAATGCTAGGAGGACTTGAGTTTTGTGGATAGGGTGAAAAATGGTACTTATTCAATATCCTGGTAAACATTATACCTCATTCTTTTATTCTAACTTAACTTCTAGGAATAGGACTTCATTCCATCGGCTAAATCAGTTTATTTATCTATAACAGTGAACAAAAAGACTATTAATTCTCCGTATTCTTCTTCTTCTGATCATGTGCCCATTCCTCTTTCTCTCTTCTTCTTCTGATGATGCGCTCATTCCTCCTTCTCACTCGGGGTCAATTGATGTCTCAGTATCCGGTAAAAATTGCATTTTCCACTCGTTCTCCACACCTCATAATATCCATCATGAGTAATATAGTGTGAGTCATCGAACTTAGGTTCCCGATCTAGACATGAAAATTAAAAGGCTTAAAATATATGGAATTTGTATAAGCTGTAATGGGCAAAAATTATTACTTCACGATCAATCTTATATAGATAAAGATAATGTATTAAAAAGACTGTCAAAAAAATTTTTTTTTCACTGTAAGCCCGTGCAACTTCTATGGTAAGCATCATTTATAAGATAGCTAAGGAGGGTTCAGTTACATGAGGGTTCAGTTAAAGAGGGCTCAGTTGCATGGGGGATTCAGAAGCTTGGGATTCAGTTAAAGAATACCTCCTCGACAGATATTTTTTTTAATGTATTTTATAGCTATTAGCAAAACGTCTAGCATAAAAAGCAAGGTATTTCGGAGGGGGCAGCTCGCTTCATATACGGGATAATTTGCATTCGTTTTAGTTTTTAATGATGTTCCTTATTTCCAGTTGAAAATGCTTATTTTTTAATTTAATTGGGAAGAGAAGTTAAAGTCTAGCATAAAGAGCAAGGTATTTAGGAGGGTGCAGTTCACTTCATATACCGGATAATTTCTATTTGTCTTAGTTTTAATGATGCTCCTTATTCCATGTTGAAAATGCTTATTTTTATTCCTTGTTGAAAATGCTTTTTTTTTTTTAGAAGTCACCTCTTGCATACACAATGGAGAAATTTCATTATTCTCCATATAAATAAACTTCGGTCAGCATTTCCCATGAAACTATTGCAGTTTTATAAAAAAAATGAATGATTTTCAAAATCAAAGAAAATGGAACCATCTTTAACAAATATAGCCTTAGCTAGTTAAAACTGCGCATAAATTCTTGATTTTCAATCTAACTTAACTTGTAGGAATAGGACTTAATTCAAACAAGTAAATCAGCTTTATTTAAAGTATATTAGTGCACAAAAAGACTATTTTTTTTCCTTGTTCTTCCATCCAGGTGCTAACGTCTCTATCTCGCCTTCACGTAGTTTTCTTCTTAGTATACGATAGAAATGATTACGCCATCGCCATACAACCCCTATGCATTCCCAAGACCAGAACAAAATTTGCACTTTACTGAAAAATACAAGTGAATGTGCATTGTCAGTTTAATATACATATACTGATATTTAGTAATCAAAATGTTAATATCAATTGATATGTGTCTTATGTCCCCCAAAATTTTTAAGATAGTACATTTTTATAAATAAAAAAAAAATTTTTTTGAGATAGTACATTTTTATAAAAAAAAAAGTTTAGTAAAATTCTACGGTACTGTTCTATTAGCTGTAAACCATACAAGAAGTAAAGTTCGGTTAATGCTAATGAAATAAAACAAAATAGGATAAAAATGTAATAGTTTAGAAACAAAATTCGGTTTTTGATATTAACATTTTGATTACTAAATATCAGTATATGTATATTAAACTGACAATGCACATTCACTTGTATTTTTCAGTAAAGTGCAAATTTTGTTCTGGTCTTGGGAAGGCATAGGGGTTTCGCGCCCAACTTATGTTAATTTCTGATCGTTTTGAGTTTGACTCGGTTAATTAGAAACCACTGTTTGCAATCCATTTCTCCATTGAGAGGACCTATTTGACTAGTTTCTTTTATCATCTATCTTGCGTGACTTACAGCTGATAGAACATTACCAATTCTACTTTATGACTAGTTTCTTTTATCATCTATCTTGTGTGACTTACATCTGATAGAAAATTACCAATTTTACTTTAGCTAGTTTTGTCTATCTTGGAAAGGTGGTAGGTTAGTAAAATGAAACTTTCAGGAATGGGTCTACAGGCTAAACAGTTCAAGATTAAAGATATAGTTTCATTTTTTATGTTTAATTTACATAATTTTGGGTATCTTGGAAAGGGCTTAGGATAGGAAAATGAAACTTTCAGGAATGGGTCTACAGGCTAAACAGTTCATGATAAAAAAAAAGATAGTTTCATTTTTTAAGGTTAATTTAGACGAGGTTATGTGCGCGCGCCCATAACCTCATCTAAATTAACCTTAAAACAAAATGAAACTTTTTTTTATCACAAACAGTTTAGCCTGTAGACCCATTCCTGAAAGTTTCATTTTTCTAACCTAACCCCTTTCCAAGATAGCAAAAAGTAGCTAAATTAACCTTAAAAAATGAAACTATCGTTTTTTTAATCATGAACTGTTTAGCCTGTAGACCCATTCCTGAAAGTTTCATTTTTCTAACCTAACCCCTTTCCAAGATAGCCAAAAGTAGCTAAAGTAGAATTGGTAATGTTCTATCAGCTGTAAGTCACGCAAGATAGATGATAAAAGAAACTAGTCATAAAGTAGAATTGGTAATGTTCTATCAGCTGTAAGTCACGCAAGATAGATGATAAAAGAAACTAGTCAAATAGGTCCTCTCAATGGAGAAATGGATTGCAAACAGTGGTTTCTAATTAACCGAGTCAAACTCAAAACGAGCAGAAATTAACATAAGTTGGGCGCGAAACCCACATGCCTTCCCAAGACCAGAACAAAATTTGCACTTTACTGAAAAATACAAGTGAATGTGCATTGTCAGTTTAATATACATATACTGATATTTAGTAATCAAAATTTTAATATCAAAAACCGAATTTTGTTTCTAAACTTACATTTTTATCCTATTTTGTTTTATTTCATTAGCATTAACCGAACTTTACTTCTTGTATGGTTTACAGCTAATAGAACAGTACCGTATAATTTTACTAAACTTTTTTTTTTTATAAAAATGTACTATCTTAAAAAAATTTTTTTTTATTTATAAAAATGTACTATCTTAAAAATTTTGGGGAACATAAGACATATCAAATGATATTAACATTTTGATTACTAAATATCAGTATATGTATATTAAACTGACAATGCACATTCACTTGTAATTTTCAGTAAAGTGCAAATTTTGTTCTGGTCTTGGTAATGCATAGGGGTAGTATGGCGATGGCTTAATCATTTTTATCGTATAATAAGATGATAACAAAGTGAAAGCGAGATAAAGCCGTTAGCACCTTGATGGAAGAACGAGGAGAAAAAATAGTCTTTTTTTTGTGCACTAATCTAATTTAAATAAATCTGATTTACTTGTTTTAATTAAGTCCTATTCCTACAAGTTAAGTTAGAATGAAAATCATGAATTTATGCGCAGTTTTAACTAGCTTAGTCTATATTTGTTAAAGATGGAGCCATTTTCTTTGATTTTGAAAATCATTCATTTTTTATAGAAAACTGCAATAGTTTCACGAGAAATGCTGACCGAAGTTTATTTATATGGAGAATAATAAAATTTCTCCATTGTGTACGCAAGAGGTGACTTCTAAAAAAAAAAATAAGTATTTTCAACAATGAATAAAAATAAGCATTTTCAACAAGGAATAAGGAGCATCATTAAAACTAAGACAAATAGAAAATATCCGGTATATGAAGTGAACTGCACCTTGCTCTTTATGCTAGACTTTAACTTCTCATCCCAATTAAATTGAAAAAATAAGCATTTTCAACTGGAAATAAGGAACATCATTAAAAACTAAGACGAATGCAAATTATCCCGTATATGAAGCGAGCTGCCCCCTCCGAAATACCTTGCTTTTTATGCTAGACGTTTTGCTAATAGCTATAAAATACATTAAAAAAAAATATCTGTCGAGGAGGTATTCTTTAACTGAATCCCAAGCTTCTGAATCCCACATGCAACTGAACCCTCATGTAACTGAACCCTCCTTAGCTATCTTATAAATGATGCTTACCATAGAAGTTGCACGGGCTTACAGTGAAAAAAAAAATTTTTTGACAGTCTTTTTAATACATTATCTTTATCTATATAAGATTGATCGTGAAGTAATAATTTTTGCCCATTACAGCTTATACAAATTCCATATATTTTAAGTGTTTTAATTTTCATGTCTAGATCGGGAACCTAAGTTCGATGACTCACACTATATTACTCATGATGGATATTATGAGGTGTGGAGAACGAGTGGAAATGCAATTTTTACCGGATACTGAGACGTCAATTGACCCCGAGTGAGAAGGAGGAATGAGCGCATCATCAGAAGAAGAAGAGAGAAGGAGGAATGGGCACATGATCAGAAGAAGAAGAATACGGAGAATTAATAGTCTTTTTGTTCACTGTTATAGATGAATAAACTGATTTAGCCGATGGAATGAAGTCCTATTCCTAGAAGTTAAGTTAGAATAAAAGAATGAGGTATAATGTTTACCAGGATATTGAATAAGTACCATTTTTCACCCTATCCACAAAACTCAAGTCCTCCTAGCATTTTTTAAACTAAATACTTACCTCCATTCTCCCCTCCCCAGATGTGTATTATACAGACCACATCGGAGAGGTAAAGCTAGGTCAAGTCGCAATGTCATTCATTCGGCTTTTGTGTATGCTCCATTGTTTTTGTGTGGGTTCCATTGTAACTGAATCCCCGTGTAACTGAACCCCCCGTGCAACTGAACCCTCGTGCTACTGAACCCTCGTGCAACTCGACCCCATTTAACTAAACCTCTGTGTAACTGTACTCTCCTTTAACTGAACCCTCGTGCAACTCAACCCTCCATGCAACTCATCTCCCTCAAAAGACTTTTCAGTCATTTCTCGTTAAATTGACAATACTCTCCAAAACATCACTTGTGTATTATACAGTACATGATCACGGCATCTCCTCCAATTCGCAAATCCCATTACCCCTTTTTTTGCAAAGGTTAATCAAATACCTCCGATTGTAAAAGCATTAAAAAATTTTCCAGTCACTAATTAACACTTTTTCGCAAATGCTAAACAAAAAAAAAACCTGTCTGCTTTTCAAAATTTTCGTATAAATCTGGTAAATTGCGTCAGAACAACTTGTCCTTCATAACACGTTATGCAAGGTCCAGAATAATACAGGAAGGAACATAAAGTCGTATAAGTATAATGCCATGTGAGAGGATACTCACTCTCTTTGAAAATAGCATAGGAAAGCCCCAAATGACATAGGAAGGAACGTAAAGGACCAGAATAGCATAGGAGGGAACGTAAAGGCCCAGAATAGCATAGGAAGGAACGTAAAGCCCCAGAATAGCATAGGAAGGAACGTAAAGGCCCAGAATAGCATAGGAAGGAACATAAAGTAGTAGAAGAATAATGCCATGTGAGAGGATACTCACTCTCTTTGAAAAGGTGTATACAAGTCCCAGAATTCCATAGACGGTTACTACTAAGGACACAATAGTGGGTGAAATCACTGTTTCAGCTTGGAGACTATCCCAATCATTGATAACACTTGGAGAAGAAATATTGCTACATTTGTGTTTTGAATTTTGGTAGCTTCTGTGAGTAGCCTATTACATAGGGCTAACTTAAATGTCTAATACAGAGGGATATTTAGTTGTGCATTATACCTGTAGGCCAGCATTGTGTCTCCACAACAGCATCTAAAGATGAGTTCTGGCAGCTGCAAGTATTCCAGTCTCTTGTTATTTTAGAAGGTCTTATAGGCCAGCTATATACTTCATATCATGCCCATGAATTCCTTCAATTAGGGTAGCATCCTTCTTAAAAGAAGGGGAGTTAAGAAATTTTTAAAAATCCTAAACAGGTCTGATTATAGCCTTATAGAGCCTTAGAAAGACATGCCCTTGAAGTAGAGGTGGCCAGACTGTGCCTTCCAGCTCTTTTCTGGTCGACCCATAATCAGCATAATTGTTATTTATATATTCAATTTTATCTTATAAAAAGACACATTAACTCTTAGGATTAAATGATTACTCTCTGTTAAAAGGGGTGAGTATTTTAAGTTCTTACAATAAAACAAGCCTTTTGGAATTTTTTATCAGGACCTTTTTACAACCATCTGGTTGTAAAACCAGATGATTGTAGGTCTTACCCTTTATAATCATTTTTTCTTCCCCTTTTCCCATTTTTTCTTCCCATTCTAGGTCTTCCCCTTTATAATCATTTTTTCCATTTTTCTAGGATAGAGGGTTTATTCCGTGAAAGCTCTGCAAAATGTAGTGTATTTTTTTTGTATAGAATACTTTACTCAGTCAAGGAATCCATGCTACAAGTCAGGAACTTTTGTGGTCTCGTCATCGAGGTTCAAGAATACCTCGAAGACTTATAGTTACTGGCCTAACTTCTCTAATATTCTAATTGTTTTAGTAGTTCAACGTTTAAAAGTTTTGTCTCAGTATCCAGTATCCAGTTTTATAACACACCAATTTTTAAAGGTCAGGACCCTATAGAGGGAGAAGGAGTGGGGGTAGGTACTTCAAAATACCTTTACAGGCCATAGAACTTTTGTGGGAATTTATCATTTTATTTATTAATGATTTTTGTTTGAAATATATTTTATCTAACTTTAATATCTTGATCTTGTACAACATATCCTTCAAATTGAAAGGGACTGGTATTATCTGACAGCGTCTCTTGACCACCCCTAACCAACATTTTGAGTAACGGCATCAGATTTTGTGGGAAAATTCAATTTATACATATATATATATATATATATATATATATATATATATATATATATATATATATATATATATATATATATATATATTTCTTTTTTTAAGGGAACTATCGAATATCGTGAGAAATGCTTAAGTGTCTGGCTAATCTATTTTTTAATTTGTTTTATACCGTTTTTCATTCTGTGTTTATACTTTGATTTTCTAAGGTTGAAGGGTGAACTTGAGTTTGTCTTTACTATGCGCCTGTATTTGCTTTGACGCAACGTGCCTTTCAGTTAAGTTAGCTAAGATCTTCTTTATTTTCCCAAAGACTCATTACATCCTTCTTTAAGGTTGATTAGTCTCTGATCTACCCATTCACCGAGCCACATTTACGATATTACCTAGAAATTTTCTTAAAGAAATTCTAAACTTGCTTGAAAAATAGGGAAATTGTCTTTTTTCAAAGATTTTTAACGTGTTTTCAATCTAAAAAAACATGTACATCGAATTTCAAAAATGTAATTCCGCAGACGAATAAAGTCGAAAAAAATATCATGCAAAAAATGGAATTATTTCGAAAGTTTTTATATATCCCTGTAAAAGTTATGCCAGCTTTGCCTCTCACAGGGACTATTTGTCTTAGCTTTACTCTAACTAGGCATGTCTCTTAAATCTTTCATCACTTCCACAAAGTGGATAATTCCGAGTCCGTTGATTTTTGAATTATCAACTTAGTGGAAGTTGTATAAAAAATAATTTTATACAACTTGTTTTTCGTTGATATATAGAGGTACTGTAGTTCTATGGAGGGTCAGTGGATTTGATCTCAGCTTGGTAATCTTAGCTTTGAGCCCAGACGTCCAACACACTACAGGGCGACGCAAGGACCTTACTAGCTGAGAGGTGTCGTTAATCCGACACAATTCAATAGGAAAATCGTAGGAGAGCAGAAAAAAATAACATACTTAAAATTAAGCTGGGAACATAAAAATTAAAGAAAGTAATTTTTTCATTGGGCTAAACAAAATTTTAGTTACAACCTTAGTTAACGTTACAACTAAGCCGTGCAAGCCTTGTCTTGTTAGATAAAGCCACCTATAACATTAGAAAAATATATTTTGTGAATAGTTGTCTTTAACTATCGATAACAATTTTAATCCCAAATTAGGGACAAATTTACTGCAATAAGGGCAGCAAGAATGTAGTGGAACTCTTTTGGTGTATCATTTAGTTTGATAGCAAATTTTTGCTATGTCACTTTTGCAATTCAAAATGTGAATATGCAAAGTTTTTTTCAAAATCTATTCATTCACTCAGTTTAGTTTGTTTTCTGCTTCTGAACTCCTCCTTTTTATGTGCATAGAAATCACAAAAAAAAGATGAAAAACTGATTCGTGTCAAACTGCTGCTATTGCTGACAGTGTATGTTACAAAGCAGAACTGTGTAATTTTAAAACAAGCTTTATTTAAGATTATTCAAATTTCGGATTTTAATTACGGTTTAAGTTGATTTGGATTCAACCTGAAATTCTATGAATTTTGATAGATTTTGTTTTTTGAAACTTTTCGTGATTACAAAATAGTTATGGCTAATTTAGTGTGTAGAAAATAAGCTAGTCAAAACAAATGGTACACAAATATTGCCTTTTGTACCCTTTTGGAAAAAGTCAGTCTTTTTTATATTCGGTCTAATGTACAGCAGAAGTAAAAGAATAAATTAAATTTACACATCTTTTTTATTTAAACTTTCATAATTCAATTGACATTTTCTAGCCAACGCTAGATGGCATTCGTTTCTTAGCAGATTTCTATACTCTTTTGAAAGGAAAATTTCTGATTTACAGTGATTCATAGTTATTCTTTTGCTCACTAATCCCAGTGTGTCTTGGGTGTGAGCAGCTAGGTAGTTGTCAGAATTAAAAAGATGAAAAAAGTAGAGTTGCCTCCAAAAATACGGTTATTAGTTGAATTAAAGAAACAAAAAAAGCCATAGAAAGTGTCACGGCTAAACTGAGAATTAAGAAACTAAGAAAAATGATTTTGTCAAGGTAACCAGGTTTAGCTTTTAGTCTTTGGATATTTATAAGTGAATTCTAGTTTTTCTGGTTAATGGATATTATTTTTTAGTTATACAACAGAGAAAATGTTTATCTTTCAAAAGATGGCGGTGGAGCAGGCAACAATTGGGCAGCTGGATATAGCCATGGGGATCGTCTCTTTGAAGAAATCTTTGATATTGTTGACAGAGAAGCAGATAACAGTGATAGTCTTGAGGTTGGTTTTGTTTGATGTTGCCATCAGTGATTGTCTTTCACATCAAATTGAAATCCCAAATGATTTTCATTATATCTATTGATCTGTTCGATACTTTATTATGCCTAATCATCTGTAAATCTTTTAGTGGTTTATTCGAGTTGTTTATTCTTATTATAAAAAAACATGTCTATACTTTTTTTTTAACTTCAAATACTTATAAACCTCAAATTCATAAATTTCTGGGGAAAATTATTTCTAACTGGTCACCACATTTTGCTCATATTGGAAGATAGTATATTTAACGTCTTTGTGAAACACATAGCCTTTTTTTGCAACAATGTTGTAATGAACTGAAAAGCATGATAGGGGCTATTGTAAACAATCGTAGGTTGTTAGAACTCGTATCTGCTATGGAAAATCTGCCTACCTCTATGACATTCCCTGATCTGATTTCCAATGTACAACATCTAGATTTGAAACTATATTTGTTTTCCAGGCTGAGAGCCTATCTTACCGTTATGTTTCCATAGACGATATTAACTTTTTCTGGTGCCACTTTTTGGCCAAATTACGACGTGCAAAAACTGACATGCTTAGTAGTGAGATCAGTTGTAAATATATAGAATATGCTGAATTTTTCAGATGATAATATGGAAAAACCTTGGTTCCTTGTTATAAAAATTACCTACCACATGCTTCTTTGCCGCCAGTCACTAATTCTAAAAGAAAGTGCTTTAATTTATAGTTCGTGTACCTTATTGAGAGATCACTAATTGTGTTGCAAGACTACCACTTTACTGGATGTGGCTTACAAACTGTTAAAAAAAGAATTCAAAACTTTCTGGCATGTAGATCGTAAAATAGAAAAGAAAAGTTTCTCTGAAGTTTGTAGAATTTTCTGTAATTTTCTAGTAAATCAATATCCTTTTTTAGCCTTCTAAATAATATAAAAAAAACACTAAAGGAAACTGTCTTACCTCAGTGAGTAAACGTGTTTGGGATCGTGCAATGCTGGACTCGTAGAAAACCTCGAATTATTTGAGATTAAAATTATGTTACTCTTCTAGATTTCTAGGATATAATCCTGGAAGAATCTATCTTCTTCTTTTTTTTCTATGACAGTGTCTATTTTGATAGAATCTTCTAGGATCTTGTATAGCTCTGACTCAGAACTAGAGTGGTAAAAGTCGTGGCGTAACCCGACTTCTAGAATCTTATCGCGCACATATCTTCCGGAAGAGTTTTCAGGTCTCAACCGAACTGGACAGGAAACTGATTCTAATGTTTAAATTACGCCTTCTAAATGTCTGTAAACGATCTGACTACAAGGGGAAGAAAAAGGGTCCTAACTTCTTGTCATCAACACACTTACTGGAAGTGGTTGTTGGGCCTCGATCGAACTTATTGAGAAGTGAATTATGACCTTTTGGGATTGTGACCCTATCCGACCTTAATGGGGAGGTGAATAGGAAGCACCTCAGTTTATGTCATTAATACATCTAACATAAGGGTTTGTTGGATTTAAGCCAAAATTAAGGAAAAGTAAGGCTAAGGTTCCCAGCTGTAATGGTCCAGAATTGATTCGAAATGTTTCCCTAAATTCTTATCATCAAAACATTTAGCTCGAAAGGTTGTCCGTGTCAACCAAGCTTGGTGGAAAGTAAATTCTGGTGTACTAGTTATTTCTTTCTTAACTTTGTACTGATGCGACCCAGGGTGATCATTAAATTCTTTTGATTATGACATTAATCAGAACGGACTTGATGGATTTCAACCAAATTTTGCAGAAATCAAGAGTGAGTTTTCTAGTTGATTCTGGACCTGACTTAACCTCTGTTGAGCGTAGGCGAATTCGAAGTTTTAGAATTTAGAGTGAGTTTCCTGATTGTGTTGTTTAAGGGTATATACCTGATCTGGCCTCATCCTGGAGGAGAGGAGGAGGTTCCTAAATTCCTGTCATCTTTTAGAACGTGTCCTTGACTCTGAAATAAACCTAATGTGAAATAACGGCTTGTACCATATTTGTGCCTTTTGGGAGCCTGGGCCCAATCCAAACTCTGGGGGGTGCACTTCGCGGGGTATTGGAATTGGCTTTTAAGTTTTATTAAAAGCTTTAGATTGTTAAACTTTGAAATATAGTGTCGCGACAAAATTAAAGGTTGTTTTACAGGCCATTGAATTTTATAGCCAGCATTATCGACTGCGCAAAGTCTAAATAAAAAAATGCTTTGGAAATTTTAAAGCTAAAAAATTTTCTAAACCTAGATTGTTCAAGCTTTATATATGATGATTTTGGATTCAAAAGTGTGAGAAACTCCGGGAAGTATAAATTTCCAGAAGGGATTCTTTCAAACACACTAATTTAAAAATTATTAATTGTATATACAACTTTCATCTAGCCATTGTATACAAATGATCCGTTTTCTAGTTGTCTTATCTATTCACTAAAATTCTATATCCCATTCATTTCCTAATCCAGTGACCACAAATTGGTTGTACGCCCTTCAATGCAGATGATTCTCTTAAAATATTTTATTTTAACAGGCCACTTGGTGTGACCAACCCTCATTAGTAGGAAATTTGGATGGAGAGCTCGATTGTATACCCTTGAATTGTTTCAACTCCGAAGTCACTTCCAGGCTTCTCGAACGTGTGAAGTTGAGAATTGAAAATAGTCTAAGGGCTATATAAGACTGTTTGTAGTAGACCATTTGTGACGGATCGGAAAGTTGGAAATTCTAGGTGATTCTACAGAGATGGGCTATTGATTTACTGTTTTCACGTTATTGTTGAATTCATCGTGGGTGAAGTCTGGAAAGAAAAAAATAAGGGGCATTTCCTCTGGCATTAAAAGTAATATGTGTAGAATACGGATAATTATCTTCGAACTGAGGTAATTACTTGTGTTTTGCTTTGTTGCTCTCTCTCTTCATGATAAACACGGACTTTTACGCTGCGCCTTGGAATAAGCCATGCCATACCTATATACATTGAAAAAAGGATAATATTAATAAACAAACCTCCCATGTCCCTGAAAATGATGTAATAAAAAACGCTTTCTTTTTTAGATTCCCACGTTAGATTCGTATACTTCCTTTGCTAGATGGACTTTGACATGTAACTGCCACGTTTGATTATTTTTCTTTTAGGGATTTGTACTCTGTCATTCAATTGCTGGTGGTACGGGATCTGGCATGGGCTCATTTATTCTTGAGAAGTTAAGTGATCGGTATCCGAAAAAACTCGTTGAAACATACAGCGTCTTTCCTAATCAAGATGAGATCAGGTATGTTCTATTCAGCCTTTTCAAGTGGGTGGTCTCTCCATGCAGGTGGTAATATGCAGTGTCATTGCTAATAATGATAAGATCAGGTATGTTCTGTCGAGGTGGTCTCTCTATGTGGGTGGTAACCTTCAGTACCTTTCCCAATCAAGATGAGATCAGGTATGTTCTATTCAGCCTTCTAAAGTGGGCAATCCATGTAGGTGGTAACATGCAGTTTCTTTCTCAATCAAGATGTTATTAAATATATTCTATCGAGGCTTTTCAAATGTGTGGCCTTTCCATGTGAGTGGTAACCTGCAGCACCTTTCCCAGTCAAGATAAAATCGGGTGTGTTCTATCCAGCCTTTTTAAGTGGGCAATCTCTCCATGTAGGTGGTAACATACAGTGTCTTTCTCAATCAAGATGAGATCAGGTGTTGTCTATCAGACTTTTCAAGTGGGCGGTCCCCCTATTAGGTGGTAACATGCAGTGTCTTTCTGAATCAAGATGAGATTAGATATGTTCTGTCGAAGCTTTTCAAGTGGATGGCCTCTCCACGGGGGGGGGGGGGTAACCTGTAGTATCTTTCCCAATCTAAATGAGATCAGTTATGTTCTATTCAGCTTTTTCAGGTGTGTGGTTTGTCCATGTAGTTAGTAACATGCAGTGTACTTCTGAATCAAGATAAGATCAAGTATGTTCTGTCAAGGCTTTCCAAGTAGAAAAACAAGATCCAAAAAGACAACAGTCAATTTTATATTATTAGTTTGTTTAAGATGCATGGTCTGTATATTTTATTTATTCTGAAAGCAACAAGAAGCAACTAGCGACTAAATTGACTACTCGTCATATTTCGTTGTCCAAGGTTCTTTATTATAAATAACAGCAGATTACGACAGGTTACATTTTTCTGTTGGTGGGGAGCAGAGCTCGCAAACCGTATAACGCACAATACGTAAATAACATATACCAATAGTTATTTAAAGATAATATTTAATTTTGAAATAATTTTAATGTCGGCGAAATCTAGTTATATAGAACGATAAGTGCATTGATAGCAGAAGAACCCACAGCACTGATAGCACATATTGATAGCACATTACATTAGACAAGACTTGGACTTGCTTTTGAAGACAAAAAAAAACACGAAACAAACTAATGACAAACTCTGGAAATGTCACTGAAATTAAAGGACTGCAGGGGTGGCAAGTTTAATATGACAAATAAATATTTATTGAATTTATACGTGTGTATTGTTGTGGGCTTTGAAACAGATGAATTATACTTTCATTTAGCAACAAAACGACATAAACTAAATGAAATTGCCATAGAAATGATTTGACCCCATTCTCAAAAAAAAAACTCTGAAGAGAATACTTGGAGTCTCTTCCTCACCTAAGATGACCTCATCTAAGAATACCCTCATCTAAGAGGAGGGTAAAAAAATTCTTTATTTTTGTATATATCCTTCCTTTTTTCTTTTTAATTCTATATGCCACCTCACTGAGCAGCTGTGAAATATGAACGATCGAAAAAATAGACTTGGTTTTCTCTACGTATGCACTTAAGTCATCGCTCTCATCCTCAGTTTTTAAGTGAATTTATTTTTCGCTTTTTAAGCTGATTGGAAATACCAGATCCAGCAGGGGGAAAGAGAGCTAAGGTGCGTTTTTAGATGTCTGGTGTGAGTCATTTAAGACTTTCGTCCTTGTAAAGCTAGAGCAATAATGAGATGGGATTCTAAGACATTAGGGTAAACAAATCTTTTTGCAAAAATGTTTGTTTATTGGATCAAAAGCGGTAAATTAAAGAGCAATTAGGCTACAAAAGCAACATAACAAAAAGTTGCATAATAAAAAGCAACAATTATTTTTTAGCAAGACAGACGCGTATTTGTCTATAATATGAGGCATTGAACCATTTACAGGCGTGATGGTCGTTTAAGTTTAAACTTTATGTTATCTCTAGAATCAGTATTTTGTCACTTTCATAAATAGATTGTTTTTTTTAAACATGACTAATGCAGAATTTTCTGGTGTCCGTGTTTTACCGCCCCTCTTAAAGCCTACAAAATGCAGTTTTTATTTTTACATACATATGAACCCACTGATATTTTTAGGAAAACAGCTGGGAGCTGGGGCTATAGGTAGATCCGCCGCGGTCATGTATGCAAATAGATAACCTTTATATCCACACCCCCACCCCCTCCTTCCTTGTATCTCAAGATGCTCACGTTGGGCATAATTTTGTGAATTAACCTATGATTCATAAGTACTTTTGAGTTTCTTCTAGTTTTAGCACATTCCATTCTCCCAGCAAATTTTGTTTTCCTGCAACCTTAGTGATACTATTTCTGACAATAAGCCTTTAACTAACTGCATTTGGGCCTGATGAATACATTTAGCAAATACACACCTTTATTAAAAGTATGTAGCCTGCAAATTTTAATTTGCATTTAGTGATTGCCTTTATAAATAAAATTACAGTCAGTCTTTATTAAGGTTTACGTTGGCTTTGGAGTTTTCGGTGTCTTACTTTCTGGCTTTCTTACGGTTAAACTACATCAACGAAAGGCGACAATTATCGTTGAAAAAGGACAATTTTTCTATTTTATAAGCAAATTTTGATTCCTGTGTAAGAAAAAGTACAAATAATATCATAATTCTGGCTCTGTGAATGAATAGATCTGAGACCAATGAATCGAATAATATAAACATATTGTTAGTTAAGCTGCAGGCATGTCGTGAATTCGCTGGTTTCGGAAGGAACATATTCCTTAGAGAATAAAAATAATATATTAAAAAAAAACAAAAAAAAACAATAATATAATTACTGTTTCAGCTACTCTTTACTGTTACAAAACAATAATTAACGTTACAAAACAGTAATATAATATAAAATAATTTTTACATTTAAAAGTGCTTTATCAATTCTTTCAAAAGCTGATGGTGAATGGGGGCGTGGCTTGACTTGACTTGTAACTTGGGGGTGAGAAAAAAATTTACACCATAGACCCTAGTATGGAAGTTCCACGTAATTCCACTATTAAGCGGGTGCGATTTTGTATACTAAAAAAGAAAATTTCTCAAAAACTTCTTAGGAAAATGAAGTTGTGTCCTCTGATAGAGGCCTCAATTCTTAATATTTCAGAAGTTTATTATCTACGAGACGATCTGGAAATTCGATTTGTGTAGTTCTTTATGGTCAGACATTAAACCGAGTGTGCTATAAGTAGAATTTTACGTATATTTTGTTTATTAGGCCTTTCTTTCGCAGCTGATTGAATTGGTTTTCAATTAGAAAAAAACGCTCAATTGACTTTATTCGGGCCTAGCGCCAGCATTTTTTATAAATGCTGTTAGTTATATATTATTCTCATAAATAATTGTACAATTGATACAGCTAATTTTTGTACAAATAAAAATATTGACAAAATTAAATAGATTTTTACGCATACAAGTGGGCTTTCAATTGGTACAGAAGACCGCTGCATTTTGTCGGAGCTTTATAATTCCGGTTCTTTATCGCATTAGCACCGTTTTAGAAAGCTCTTAGAAGTTTTCGTAGATTAAAATTTCTATCGGTTTTCTTCCGCTTCTTGAAAGATTGTAAGGATCCTCTCCTTGAACTCGTAATTTCTACCTTACTAGAATAATTTAGCATTTCTAACCCCTTTATTTTTATAGAAATTAAGTTTCTATGTGTAATACTCGACTATAATCGTGGCTGAACAATTTTTGGTCTTCTTTACGGACCCAGTAATTCACTTTAGTGTATGTTGCATTTTAAGTCTTTTCCTTTTTTTAAGTTATCTTGGTACTGGCACTGTAATTAATCAAAGCGTTTGCTTTCCATTCAGTGCATATATATATATATATATATATATATATATATATATATATATATATATATATATATATATATATATATATATATATATATATATATATATATATATATTCCTTTTCTGTAGAACAGGTGTTCAAATAAACAAATAATTTCCATTGGGACCTATGCAATATCATCAACATGTGTCTTTCAAAGTCCCTTGAAAAAAAAAACGTGGCACAATGAAATTGGTAATTGATAAAAACTGAATAGCTCGGATTGACGGTACATAACAGAAACCTGGAATGTGTATTCATGATTGCCCTCAATTGAGATCTTGTGGCAGTTTTTTCTTGACTGTTTGTATTTTAAGGGAATTTTTTCTATTAGCTGATCATAGGATCCCATTTTTGATGATGTTGAGCTCGTTGAGTGTGTCTGTTAAAGTCGTCGTCAGTTTTGGCAATCTCAATGGGCTCTTCGGACTATGGTTATTTAAGCTCCATCTATTTAAAACGCCATCTAAAACTGCCAAATGTCCTTAACTCATTAATTTTTAGCTCTGAAAACAATCGTTTGACATACAACGTGCACCTAAAGCTAAGCAATATTTTTCTTTATTAAACAGTCATTAGCTTTAATTATGTGAATTTTTGGAACACGTCTGCGGATGATGGATGATAGAATGCCAAAAATCATCCATGTTGGATAACCGTCTAGGGCCAAACGAAAAAGAGGTCGCCCCTAAATGGTACCCCATTCGTAAGGCACTTCCGTTCGCAAGGAAAGATTTGCGTAAAATAGGAACTTCTTTGGAGAGCGTAAAGAGGGAGGCTATGAATAGATTGGGATAGAGGAGAGCCATGCGTGGCTGTGCTGGTCTCAGGTGGCTTGGGAGTGCAGTGAGCTGTTAGTAGTAGTAGTAGTAGTAGCATACGATGTTTTTGTGAGTCTACGGTGTTTTGTTTCATGGCTTAGATAACTTCAAAGACCACACTGCCTCTCCATGACGATAATAAAAAGTTCAAATAGGAATAGATCCTTTTAGTAGGCATATGTCACCGAAATATGTAGTATTTTTTGTGAAATTTATCACTTCTTTTAAAAGGATTTATCCCTATTTGAACTGTTTATTTATCGTCTTATGGCTGGGGGCTCTCACAAACGAGATCAAACTTTCAGTAATTTTTTTTTATTTTGGGGGGGGGGGGTGAGGGTACTTCTTATTCTTTGTTGGAGGAAGGGGAAATATTTTTCTATGCCTGTTGTCAGGCAGTGGAAACGCTGTCTTTTCTTGTACTGAACAAATTTTTGATGAAACCATCTACAGTTCTCTACCTTACCAAAGCATCTTGAACAGGCGAGTTCACTTCATATTTTCATTGTGTAGTTTGTTGATATATTTTATATATCGCTTGCTTTGATACCCTTATCACGGGTGTTTTTTGTATACATTAGTTTAAAATCAATTCTTAAATCTTTTGGATAATATTAATAAAAAAAAAACCTGTAACAAATAATTGAAAATAAAATGTGTGACTAACTAAAGAGCCTGTCGAACGACTGGTATAAGAAAAAACTGTACTGTATACTCCTTTATGAGGACTGGAGAAAAAAATACCTCCTTCCCCCAAATCCAAAATTCTACATAACCTTACCCCCCCCCCCCCAAAAAAAGAAATTATTGAAACTGTCAACTTGATCCCACAGCCACGAGAAAAAAAAATGGGTAAACTGCATACTCCAAACTATTGAGCAGTTTTTTTTCTTTTAATTGTAAAAAATTTTGAAGTCATAAAAATAAGCGCTGCCTAATTACTCTCATTATAATTACTTAATTTTTCTTATTTGTAATTATATATATATATATATATATATATATATATATATATATATATATATATATATATATATATATATATATATCTACTTTTTTAAAGTTTTAATTTTAACTAAAAAGGAGACAATAAAGTTGCCACCACAGTGAAAATTGAGAGGATGGAGGAAAAAATATTTATTTTTTGAAACAAACATATGAAAACATATGTTTTCTATTTATACACAAAATTCTAAGTTCCCTCCCCTCTCCCAACGGAAATGATTCGCTGGAATTTTCGACTCGATCTGCTAGCCGTGAGGCAAAATTAGGACAAACTTACCGAACAATATATAAAATTCGTCACCTTTTAACGAAAGCTAATGAGTCTAAGCAATGCTCGCTTGCCTTCAAACATAAACTATAAAACAACCTATACTCCCTCTGATTATTCTACTCCAACAGACTTTGATTTCGAAGTACTCCAGAGACGTACAAAGTTTAGGTTACGTTTAATACACTTTGATTTACGCTTCGGACTTCAATGCAGGATCTGTATACCTAGCAAAAAGAAGGATTCGTATTTTTTGCGTTGTTTAAGAGTCAGTCCACCTTTTTTGATTATAATAATCCACTTAATAGCCGGACTGAACATACCTTCTTCGGCTCCAGCAGATGGCTTTAAATAATCGCTCATTAAAAATCGGCAGGTTTGTAAAAGCACTGTTGGCTTAAACAGACGCTCAAGGGGTCAATCTACCTTTTTCTTTGATAGAAAAATAATTCTCTACGTAGGAATGATTGGAAATTACTAACAGAAGCGTCATCTTGTTTGGAGAGAGTTAAATGGCCTTATTAGGTCATTCATTGCCGGTTTTCTGGTGCACAGATTTGCATAACAGCTTAGAAGTACTTCACGGAATCTGCCAGGTTACCAACATACTATTAAAGATGTTGAAGAATCCGGTGCCTTTTTTGCGTTCAAACTTCAAGCAGAAATCCTCGACGAAAGGATTAGTTTGGCTCTCCACTTAAAACTCACTTTTTTTCATTTTTGAGAAGACGTAACATACAAGGCTTTGAAGGTTCAGCGATTGGAAAAATGAAAGTTAAGTGTTTATTGCACTTTTTTTATCTACAAACTAATCATTTTATCGTTCGATACTGCATTCAAGTATTTTTTTTTGAATAAATATAATCTGATCCATTGAACTTATAAATTTCTTTCCACTTTCAGTGATGTTGTGGTACAGCCTTACAATTCTTTATTAACTTTGAAGAGATTAACACAAAACGCTGATTGTGTAGTTGTACTGGACAACACTGCCCTGAACAGGATTGCAACAGACCGCCTCCACATTGAAAATCCGTCGTTTGCTCAAATTAATTCGTTGGTCTCGACTATAATGTCAGTTAGTACAACGCCACTGAGGTGAGTTCAATTTGTCTAGTGTAATAGACTATAGGTGTAATAATTTGTTCTATTTGATAAGTAGGGCGCAATTTTTAATAGAGGTGCAATTTTGATTCATTGATCAAAGTCATTGATCATTGGAATTTGTTCATCCTCAAATTACGAAGACGCTTTTCAAATAAGTGGCTATGGCTAAATATGAATTAAAAAATATGTTAAAAGTGATGAACTAATAGGTGTTGCAGACGGAAGGTACCATTTAATTTCAGGGATGTAATAGGAATATGTTATAAGATGGGAGGGCTTTTGAACAAAAGAAAAGGTGATGCGCTATGAAAATAATTAGTGCTCTTTGGACGACAGGCATAAATAAGAAGAAAAAAAAGCGCTGATCAGCTTGTATTTTACTTCCGTTTGTAGTTTTCTTACCGTCTGCGCAGTAATTTCGGAAATTTTTAAGAAAAAAGTAAGTTGTTGAGTATCTTTTTACTTTGAGAGCTAATTTACCCTTTAAAACTAATAATATATCTTGATACATGTTGCATGCAATTTTGGAATTGTTGATTCCTGTTTCGGTGTCATATGTAGCTCTTAAGGTGCTGATGATGTTTTCGAGTTGTTTTTTTCGTGGTGGGGTTGGTTTGGACAACCATGTCAGGGTTTGGAAAGCCAGTACCCACTGGAAAAATAATTTGGTCGGACTAAGTCCATGGAAAGAGGTTAAATCTGTACGTCAGAATCTGTAGCTTCTTGAGTTTATGGCTATAGGCTTGGTCAGTTGTTTTTTTTGTCCCAGGGGAGACACCATAGGTTTTATGTTTTTGGTTAGAGTCTTAAAGTTTTATATAATGTAATTAGTTATGATTTTAATTACTTGTCTAACACTTCATTTTAAATTAGAGATATATTGGAGATATTACCCAATGTCTAAATGTAAAAAAAAATGTTTCAATTGAGATATGGTAATAATTCGACATTTTTTCCTAATTGTGATTAGTTTTCGATCAATGAACTTTTTGTGCTTCTTAAATTTTTTTTATATTTGAAACAATTTTTGACAGCCTAATACCTCTAAAACTTCCAAAGTCAATAGCAGTTTCTTAATTGCTGTTACAATCAAGATAATTTCTTGATTTATTTCTTGTAACAATTGATAATTTGATAATTTCTTATAACAATTGAAAATTTGATAATTTCTTATAACAATTGAAAATGTGATAATTTGTTGTAACAATCACGATGATTTCTTGCTAAATCATCCTGTTGCACCTTTAGCAATACCTTTTAGCACCTTTAGCAATACCTTTTTAAATTAAGTTCAACCTCTTCTGCAGATATCCCAGCTTCATGAACAATGATCTTATTGGACTGATTGCACCTCTTATACCGACACCCAAACTTCATTTTTTGATGACTGGATATACACCATCTACCACAGATCATTTAGCAATACCAATACCTTTTTAAATTAAGTTCAACCTCTTCTGCAGGTATCCCAGCTTCATGAACAATGATCTTATTGGACTGATTGCACCTCTTATACCGACACCCAAACTTCATTTTTTGATGACTGGATATACACCATTAACCACAGATCCTTTAGCAATATCAATACCTTTTAAAATTAAGTTCAACCTCTTCTGCAGTTATCCCAGCTTCATGAACAATGATCTTATTGGACTGATTGCACCTCTTATACCGACACCCAAACTTCATTTTTTGATGACTGGATATACACCATTAACCACAGATCCTTTAGCAATATCAATACCTTTTAAAATTAAGTTCAACCTCTTCTGCAGGTATCCCAGCTTCATGAACAATGATCTTATTGGACTGATTGCACCTCTTATACCGACACCCAAACTTCATTTTTTGATGACTGGATATACACCATTAACCACGGATCATGATGTAAGTTTTTTTTGTCTTTTTTTTCTCTCTCTCTTCAAATCGCATAGAAAGGCTGTAAAAAAAAATAGTAACTAAAAGTGAAGTCTTGGGAAGCCAAAAGACAGAGAGTAAAAAAGTTACAAACCTGATTTATATTCACAATAATTTATGTATTTTAATGTAGTATACCCTATGCTGCTACGCTTTGTGTTAAAGGCATATATCAGTTCTTGATTTTGTTATTTGATATTTTTCATAAAATTTAGATTTATAGTTTCACATTCTTAAACTGAGCAAGATCTGTCAATCAGTCAAAGTTTTCTCATATCATATTTGGCTTTAAAGAAATTTACAAATTGTAGGTTTCTCCGAAATTCGCTACTTCTAAGAGGAAAGGGGATCTAAAAATTTGAAAGAAAAAAAAAATCGCAAAAAAGGCAAATTACATTGAAAATTGTTAATTTTTTGGAAAAACGATAAAATCTGCGGATTTCAGGGATTCTGATTTTGCCAAAAGAATTTAATGCATTTAATTGCTTGCTTTTGGCCTTTTTCTTTAATTATTACTAAATATCGGTACAGAGCATTTTTTCAAGCTTCAATACCGCATTTAGTTCTATGATAAGTATAGATATTTAATATAGTTTTTCTAATTTTCTTTCCCTCTTGTTTTGCTCATAGAAATAGTTGGGTAATTGAGCTTTTGGCATAAAAATTGATTTTGCTGCATCTTGGATTTTTTAAAAGAAAACATTCTTAACGACAGAAAAAAAAACTCGAAATACATTTTTCAGTTGCTATCCTCTTCTGCAAAGGACTTTTTTTTGTAACATAACGCCTTTTGATCTAACACAGTCCAAGTTTTATATATATATATATATATATATATATATATATATATATATATATATATATATATATATATATATATATATATATATATACTATATATATATATATATATATATGTTATGCAGTCAGTTTTAAAATAAGTATAAAACCTATTATAAGTGGCTATAAGCCAATTTGTGTTTCTATTCAAAGATTAACTGGACCCATAAAGTGTGCCCCACCCCCTCCCTTTTCTCATACCAATCACTTTTAGTAGAACGTTAGGCATGTTATATCTTATTTGAAGCAAAATGATACAATTATTTTCGATTTTCATTATTGACATATTTAGTGCACCTTCAGTCGCTCTATGACCCCTTTTTTTCGCTCTTATCAGTGCCAAATTTATATATAGGCGGGAATTTTGCACCTTGGTTGAACCATAATCATGCAAAGATTCTCAATTTAAATGAGTGGAGAAGTAAAGTTGGCCCAGTTACTTAACTTCTTGCGCCTTCCCACTGTCTATTTTTTAGAAGAAAGGTAGGTATATCGCGCCTTCTTTGAAGCACAATGATGCAAACATTTTTTATCTTTATTATCGGAGGCAAAAGATAGAACTATGGGCATCTAATAGCTCCTCCTCCCTCTCCAAGTGCTAACTCTTTTGAAGAAAAGTGGGGATGTTATACCTTGTTTGAACAAGAATTCAGCACTATTTTCAATCTTTGTGGTTTAAGAATGAAACTGGACAAGATACCCCGAAAAAGATATTTTTCCAAATCTTTTTTTTTGGGGGGGGGGGTTAATAAATCTAGTGGCCATGTCCCCCTGTCTTCTACCCCCTCTCAAATTGACTCAACTGGGCAAAATGTGGACTCGTGATCCCCTTTAAAATCCATCTATTCCTCCTACTACCGACTTTTTAGTAGAAAGGCACAGGTGTTGCACCATTTTTAAAAAATGGTGCATATCTCATCAGTGGGCCTAAAGGTAGCTGTTATCCTCAAAGACTACCCGATTCCTTTCCACGGTCCCTTTCTTTGTACTTCAGTTTTTTCCGAGAAATACAGGCAGGTCGCACATTGTTTGAAGCTAAATCACACGAGGCTTTCTATTCTGTATAATTGAAGGTATAAATAGGGCCTGCGGACTCTTCAAAATCCCACTCTTCCCCCTACCGCCAACTTCTAAGCACTAACATAGGCATGTTGCACCTTATTTTAACCAGTGTTACATAAGGAATTTGAGTCTGTGGTTGGAAAGCAAAGCGCCAGATGCCCTCCTTCAAGCAACTGTTTAGTAAAAAAAAAAAAAAAAAAAAGTAGGCATGTTGCACCTTGTTTGAACTGGAATCATATAAATATTTTTCAGTCGATATGATTATAGGACCAAGGAGGTCCAGAAGCCCCTCCAATACCCCTCTAACTCTTATAAGCACAAATGTAGGCATATTGCATCTCATTTAAACCGGAATCGCGCAAGGATGTTGACCTCAGTGATTGGAAGACCAAAGTGGCCCAGGCCCTCCCGACATTCGGCTCCTCCCAGGTCTAACTTTTAAGCAGAAAAGTAGACCTATTCATCTTTTTTTAAATTGGCAAAATGTTATGATTCTCAATCTATGACTTGAGGCACAAAATGGGTTCGTGGCCCCCTACAGTGAACCTCACCCGTTTCCTTGTCAACTTTTTGGGAGAAATGTGGTCGTGTTACACTTTGTTTGTAGGGCAATCATGCAAGTCTTTTGTGTGTATGAGCAGTAAGTACAAAGAAAGCATTTGGCCCCTCCAACACCTTTCTCCACGACGCTCAGTTTTCAGAAGAGAGTTTACTCGGCTTCTTTTAACTGATTGCTCAAAATTTATGCTGGAGGTACGTTATATTTATAAGCAATTCCTCTGGAAAACATCCTAAATATCCTTCTCAGCCTTTCGAAGCGCCCTCGCTTCAGATCAATACTTTACTAATATCAATTGCAAGGCTTCCAATATTTTAATCTTAGTTTGAAAAGTTCCTGTTCTCTCAAACTTTTTTCAACTGTGGAAAGACATCCTGTCCCTTTGCTATTCTAATTTGTACGTCTCCATTTCATTCACTATCTTATAATAATGCGACTCAGCTAAGTGAACCTTCCCTGATTGATTTTGTCGATACTTAACATCACCTCTTCACCCTCATTTATTTGTAGTCTAAGCAAATTAGTTTTCTTATCATTAGTTTTGAAACTTATTCTCGTACCCTTAGTTCGCAGAACCCAACAAAGAAATTATTTATTTTGCTAACATTTCATCTAAAGCACTGAGATAATTTTCACAATCTTAGACCAGGAGACTTTTACCATCCTATTTGATGCCATGTTCTCATTTGTCACCTGTTGCTTTTATTAGGACGAAGTCTGTCAAAACAATCCATAGAAGTGGGGATAGGACACGACCCAGTTTAGCTCCTGATTGCACGTCGAATTGACTAACAACCTTCCTTCCTTCCTAGAAATGTTATTCTCTTACGTAGCCAGGGTTGCCAACTTGCACACTTTTCGTGAGAAATGTACTCCTTTTTTGTCATTGCACTCTTTCACACCACGAACCAGATTTGTTCTCTTTTATGAAATGATCATAGAAAAAGTATTAAGCGAAATAAAAAACGGTACTTGACTTGACTACAGTGAAATCTGCTATAGTTCACGAATGGTTACTTGGACCTCTTATATTCCTTTCAAAACGTTTGGATAAAATGGCGACAAATCTTTAACTAAACATTTGATGCAGTCAACTATATTTCCGTTATCGAAGGATGACACGCACGCGCAAATTTTTTGACTTGCACTTTTTCTAACAACTTGCATTCTTTTTTGGCTCGGATTTGCACTTTTGGCGTCAGCAGTTGGCAACCCTGTACGTAGCTCCAATGACTTTAAAACAATTATTTTGTATGCGGTACAAGGATAATACCTTCGTAAAAGCTTTTCTAGCAGGTGAATTAAACGCCCGTTCATAATACATAAAATTGAGGACAAAAGGGGTTTAAAAAAAAAACTTTACAAAATGCAACAAAAATTTGTCTATGCGCATTTTTATTACTTTTTTCCGATTCTTATTTTTTTTTTTGGGGGGGGGGGGAGGGGGCAAACCTGGTAACCCCCCCCTCCTCTCCGAGACATGGTTGTGCATTTGGCCCCTAGTAATAATTTAAAATATTTTTTAAAACAATAGTTGTTTTTATGGACTTGTAGAAAGGAGTCCGTGCCTGATGCAATACTTACTCTTGTCTTAGTTCGAAAAAGAAATTAGAGCATTCCTTAAGAGATTTTTTTATTTTTGGTTACTTTTATTTCTGTATTAATCAGGTTGCATCAATCCGGAAAACCACTGTGCTTGACGTTATGCGACGTTTGCTTCAACCTAAAAATATGATGGTATCAGCGACGCCAGATAAGAATGTTCAACATTGTTACATTTCAATTTTAAACATTATCCAGGTGAGTTGAACCTTACTTGCTGAAATCAATACATTTCTTATTTGATTGTATAGGATAAAAGTGTGTCATTGATGTGGCATTAGTGAAGTGAATATTACCCCACTAAAACCAAAGTCTATTTAACTGTTTTGCAATTCTATAGTTAAAGCTTTTATGAAACAATGTTTTTCAAAACGAAAAACTTTGTAATTTGTATTTTAGTATTTTCTAGTCTTTTTAATCCCCCTCGACACAGTTGTACCCAAATATTCTCAGAATCAAGGTGTATTCTCTCGTCAACCTCTGACAATAGTTCTGACAATGTTTTCCTGTAATATTCGAGATGACAAGAACAGTTCGTCAAAATCCTTTGCTGAATCTGACTCATCTTGATTTTGAACATTTAGAAATAAAAAAAAAAAAATAACGAGAGTTATCTTTTAGTCAGTTATCATTTAGAATTTTTTCCCAACAGTGTGCCATAATGAATCTGGCACATTACCTTTTGATGCGCTAGCACACATTGGCGAAACTGCAGTCAATTTTATAGCCAAAATAAGTGTTGGGGTGTCGATCATCCGTCGTATTCTCCAAAATTGGTTCCCATGGACTTCTAACTATCCCCAAAATTCAAGATGACAATGAAAAAACACAATACAGGTCAATTCAGAAAATCCAAACAGTTGCAACAAAGTTTTTGAAGAGTATTCAGAGGGAGGACTTTTGAGACTGTTTCAGCCGCTTTATAATCAGTAAAACTAATATAAAGGGTATCTGGGTTGGGTCTCTTTGGAACTAAAGTTGAAACAACAGCTTGCTAATTTCGGTACCCAATTAATTTAAAAGTTTGTAAAAACAAGGATGCCGATTACTACTTATAGTAATCACGAAAATACATAAAGTAATGTGGATAAACTAATAGTGTTTCAATTAATACAGGGTACCCCCGGGGTCAATACCGCTAATACCGTTATGCTCATAAAATAGTAGTAAATAGTATACATAGAAGAAAATAGTTGACAAATCTCCGTTGATGTATTACCTCAACCCCTCTCCCCCCCTCCCACATCTTAAATTAAAGCTTTTTTTAAAACATTAACCCAAAATTTAGACATTTATTTTTGCGAGAAAGGACCAATGGCTACTCGACCGTGTGTACAAGGAGATAATATCGATTTTATTTGGTTTTTAAAAGATACCGAAATCGACAAGCCGATACCCCGCCTTGAGAAGCATTAGGGTCTCGAAATCGCCAATCTGCTGCCCCGAGTTCAGATCTAAGGATGTATCGACCCGGGTACGATTTTTACGTAATCGTTTCTAGTGATGTGTAGAGTCACAAGGAGATTATTTTGAGCAATCGTTAATAAAAATGATGCCCTTCCCTTTTTCTGTATCAGTCACCTTTCCAGCGGAAGAGGTGAAAGAGGCAAAAATTCTAAAAAATAGTTCTACTGAGCTCTAAGCAAAAACGATTTACATGCATACTATATTTAGTTGTAAGGTATATAAGTTGTATGTAACTATGTAAAATGTAAATCAATCTTTCCGACCTTTAGTTGAGTTTGATAAGACTTAGAGCCAAAAGTTTTATGGACGCATAGGTCGTGAAAAAAGAGCAAAATTACTGCCTTGGCTTGGCAAACACATAGACAGAGAACGGAATAGTGTATGTAGCTTGGCGAGTCGTCTAGCACCTGGGGAAATTTTCCCTTCTTTTCTTATAGTTGTTCCACTTCTATCTATTGGAATTTTCTCGGGCAATAAAAGTCGGTTCCTTTTTGAGTTTCTTCAAATTTCAAGTTTTTGAGAATGTAAAGATTTATTAAATTAGTTTCCTATTGTAAAAAGAACTTCTGTTTTTCATGGAGTGAAAGATACCTGTTCTATGCAGACCATTGGTCAGTATGCGAAAAAGTTTTTGTTTTAAAAGTTTTTGAGATTGAAAGTTAAAAGTAAAGTAGGGTTTTTGATCCCCCCCCCCTTAACTATACGAAATACGCAAATTATTATAAGAATTATTAATGATGCTACGAACCTTGTATTAAGGCTTCTGTCCCCTATGCAAAGTTTGAAGTATTGAACTGAGGAATGGACCTATCTAGGGAAAAAGCACAGCTTATATAGTTATCCAGAAAGCTTATTCTAGATCATTATTGGTCTTCATTCTCGGAACAAACAAAAAGCTCCTCCCACGTCTTTCGGAATTAGTGGGTTGGTCTATTTCCAATTGTTTCCAAAAAAATACATTATTCGCAATAGTAGATTTCCACTTGTTTCCGATTAGATCACAGTCTGACTTTACCCATGAAAAGATCTGATTCCGCTTATGTTTCTATCTGCAAAAACGTTCTCTGGAGCACTCGCACCTTGGTCCGGGTTTTTATAATGGGTGAGATAGGGAAAGATCATACTGGATAATTATATAAACTGTGGGAAAAACTAACTAAAATTAATAGAACAAATTCAGTTTTATTAAAGTAAAGAGCAAAGTTGAAACTGAAAATGAACAAAAATTGTTACCCATCAATCCTTGCTGTTGTAAAATTGACAAATGCTTTACTGAAAGCAAACAAAGCAAAAAGGCAAATCATCCTTCATAAATTAGGCTTACTTCACGCACAGTGTTAATTCCTTACCTTGCGCTCTCAGTATAGCATTTGTTGATTTTACAATGGCAAGGATAATTATATTAGTCAAATAACTGGCATTTGATGCCTTGTTTCTGTTTCAGTGGAATATACCTTGTAGCTGTTAAGAATATTGCCATTGTTAGGGGACTCGGGAATCTTTCTCTAGGGTCTCTGTATTCTTTTTTTTAAACATTAGGATTCTTTTGTGTATATCATGACGCCTTTTCCCTGAATGAATTTTGGACCAAAAGACTTGTTATTTCAATTCCTTTGGCCTCCATTTTTAAAAAATTAACTTTTATTTCTGTTTCCAAATGGCTGAGTAAATCGATTGACCTGGCTAAGACATTTGAAACATCTCAACATGCTGCGAAAATTTCTTGCTTACGTGTTTTTTAAAATATTTCAATATTTATCATGTTATTTATTTCTTTTAAGCTTCTCTACTTTGAGAGACAGTTTCTTAAACATAATCCAAAAAAAATTCCTAGTACTATAAGTCATTTTAGCCCCATTCACAATGAGATATTACTAATACCGAGATTTAGCTAGCGCTGATTTGAGTCAATCAGAATTTTTCATAGAATTTTTCAGCCAATCAGGAAATACTTTGAAGAATCTGATTGGCTCGTTGTGATCTCGGCTGATTGGCTCGTTGTGAATCTCGTTGTGAATGGACCTTATGACAACAGAGCCTGTCAGACGACAGATAAAAAAGAAAAAGTGGTATACGCTTTTGTGATGACTAAAAAAAAAGTTTTTCCCCTTTCTGCCAGCACAAATTTTGAATCTACCTTACCAATTCCTCCCCCCCCCTCAGAAAGACTTCTTGAAAGCTTCAACTCAATCCCCAAGCCGCAAAAAAACTTACTTTATTATAAGAAATAATCGCTTGGCTTATGGCTTTAGTATTCCTTGAGTAACGTCTCACGATATTTTTCAGAGGTGAAGACATAGTGATTGGCTAAGATTTTTGGACAGAGGCAACTTATATAGGTAGTTTGGTTTTTCCATTCTTAAGTTATTGCTTGTTAGTAAGGTACGAGGTTGATCCATTTACGGTAGTGAATTTAGGAGCGTAAGTCTGATCTAGAAATACTTTATAACCAGCCATAACTAAGGCTTTCTGTGCCTTCTCTTCATTTCTGAATATGCTATACCTGTAGTGCTGAAGCCCATAACACTGAGATACATTGATACCTCTTACTTCTTTGAGATCTAGGCAGCTCATCCGGTGATCAACCAGGAAGCATCTCAAAAAAGAATTCTTTAATGTGCTATGAAGTGAATTGCCTGATGATTGTTCTCACATATAATCTCAAAAAATTGAAACCAGCTCGGAGACTCTTCGTTTTATGAAGGAATTCAAGAGCCGGAAAATTAGGATGCTTAACTTTGTGCATGAAAAGTTGTATGTTGTATCAGAGGAAGTTAGTACTAACTGATATTGATTTAATCCAATCCAGTAGATGATCAATGGGGTCTACATCAAAACGCGGTATCTTAAAGTTGTACAATGGTGTAGTACTTCGTGATGATCCGACTCAAAAGCAAGTTCAAAAACCTCTCCGTGGTACAGGTCTATGCTCCGGATTCATCAAGGTCGGACGAAGAGTCGGAAGATTTCTACTCTCAGCTCCAGAGCCTTGTCGACACCATTCTGAAGAAAGACATCGTGTTAGTCCTCGGGGACTTCAATGCCATCGTGGGGAGTGACAATAGCGGTAACGAAGATGTCATGGGCAAGTTTGGGATCGGACAGATCAACGGCAGATGAGAACGACTCACTGAATTCTGCCGAGATAACGAGCTTTTTATCACAAACACAATGTTCAAGCACATACGAAAGAGAAAAGTCACGTGGTGGTCCTCCAATGGAAGGACTGCCAACATGACAGATTATATACTGGTATCCAGCCGATGGAAATCTTCATTCACAGACACAGTGACGCTAGGAAGTGGGGACTTTGATAGTGATCACAATCTCATGTCATCGCTTCGCCTAAGATTAAAGGCCGTTGTCAAGCCGAAACAAAAAGTTCCAAGATTCCGGATAGAAGCCCTTAAAGACCTTAAGACGAGACAAGAGTACAGAATGCAGCTCAATGAACGACTGTCAAAGACCTTGCAAGAAGCACCTGATCTGCTGAGTCCAGCCGACATCGATCTACTTGTTTCGCAAAGCAGCCTGGCCGTATGCGAAACAGCTGAGCTCGTCCTCGGCCGTAAATCTGCAGAAGACAAGCCATGGATTACCCAGGAGATTATTGATATGTGTACCGAGAAACGAACTCTCCAAAACAAGCAAAATCGAGAAAGCAAGGATATATTCAAAAACCTTAAACGTCAAATTGAGAAGAAAACCCGCCAAGCACTAAAAGACATGATTACTCAAAAATGTCGGCAGTGTGAGGAGGACTCCCGTAGGGGTAACTCACACCTCATGTTCAAACGTGCTAGAGAGCTGACAAACCGCAAAGAAGCGAAGTGCCTCGATCTCTTAGATAAAAATGGACACAAAATCACTACTTGTGCCGGAATCCGAGATCGTTGGAAAGAACACTTCCAGGAAAAGCTTAATCTCACAGTAAACCCAGACCCTGAAGTGCTTCGAAAGTTCCCAGCACACAGAGATGAGGAACCACCCCCACCACCCTTAAGGTCAGAAGTAGAAGCCGCACTCAAATCCCTCAAGTCAAATAAGGCACCCGGAAAAGACGGTATGCAAGCAGAACTGCTAAAAGTGGAATCTGATGTCGTCGTTGATCTGTATCACAAAATAGTAACAGCTGTATGGGAAATAAAATACTTCCCCGATTCTTGGTCGAAATCTGTCATAGTGCCTTTGCACAAGAAAGGATCTAAAAGTAACTGCGAAAACTACAGACCCATATCGCTTACTTGGCAACCAGCTAAAATCCTTACGAAAATTCTCCTTGATCGGATCAGAAACCTGACAAGACACGTAATCCCTGAATATCAAGCTGGCTTCCGTCAAAACCGATCCACCATAGACCAAATTTTTGTGATCAGACGGATTATGGAAAATACCTGGAATTTGGGAAAGAGCTATACCAGCTGTTTATCGATTTCAAACAAGATTTCGATCTAATTTGGCGAGATGGCCTATGGCACATCCTGGCACACTACGGTATTCCCACTGACATTATTGACGTTGTCAAGAGCATGTACGAGAAGTCGAGAAGCATGGTGCAGACCAGCAAAGGCTTTACTGAAAAATTCTCAACCTCTTCAGGTGTGCTTCAAGGATCCCTACTCTTCCCCACTCTGTTCTGCCTATTCCTGAATCCTGTACTGGCACTGGTGCCCAATGACACGGGAGCACTCATGAGTGGACACCTCTTTGACTTGCTTGCATACGCCGATGACAGTAATCGCCTAAACGAACAACTAGAGGAACTGCAATCAAGCGCTAACGATATTGATCATGCAGCTAGTTCCTTTGGGATGAAAATCAATGCTAACAAGACAAGAGCCATGAAGGTAACGCGGCATACAGATACAGGCCTTCAACCCAGCAAAATTATGATCCAGGGGGAAGAGATCGAGTGGGTTGACCATTTCGTTTACCTAGGAAGTGAGCTGACGTCCACAAACGACTCCTCAAAAGACATTAAACGACGCCTGGCCCTTGCCTCAGCAAGCTTCAAGTCATTGCGATCGATCTGGAAAAACAAACATCTGTCGCTGAAACTAAAAACATGCCTTTTTCTAGCTCTTGTGGTTCCAGTAGCAACGTACGGAGCAGAGACATGGACCTTGAAAGCAGAAGACAAACGCCGGATGGCGGCCTTTGAAACAAAATCCCTCAGGAAGCTTGCTTGCGTCACCTACCTTGACCGAATATCAAATGAACGGCTATTGTCTTCACTCAACTATTCCCAGACCATCATGCAGACTATCCAGCTTCAACAGCTTCGATGGTTAGGCCACGTTCAGTGGATGTCCCCAGCCCAACTTCCAAAAATTGCGTTTGAAGGAAGGATTGATGCCTCCCGCCCAAAAGGACGACCTCCCATGCGCTGGAGGGAAAACTCCCAGCCACCCCCTGTCGGTACTCCTTCGGACTGCAGCGAACAGGGAATCGTATAAGAAGCTTTGCCATAGTTCAGTCAGAGGAGAAGCCCCGAGTCGGCCAATCCGGCCGGATGGGAGTTAAGTAAGTAAGTAAGTAGTACTTCGTGCAAAAATGGTATTGTTCTTCTGTAGATATGTAGGAATTTTTTAACCTTATTTTGCACTTAAAATACAGCTGGGAAAAAGTTTTATCTAAATCTAATGAGGAAAGCCTTTAGTTGAAAAAGATGTGTATATGAGAAGTTCCAATTTCAAGTAAGTCAGGCTCATATGTTGATTACGCAAAAATAAAAAAATCTGACAAAATTTCTTTATTATTCCAGGAAAGTTTGGTTTGAAAATTTACTTTTGAGCATTATTTTAATAGCTATGTTTTTTCTTCAGTCGGTAATAAGGTTTTTTTCTTTTTAGGGAGAGGTGGACCCAACTCAAGTTCACAAATCTCTACAGCGTATTCGTGAAAAGAAGCAAGCTCAGTTTATACCCTGGGGCCCAGCGAGTATTCAAGTTGCACTCTCTCGGAAGTCTCCATATATCCAAACAGCTCATAGAGTCTCCGGTCTCATGCTAGCCAATCACACTAATATCTCTTCGGTAAGTGGAAGGGAAACATGTGCTCGTAACAAATGGCACACTAGCCTAATTTTATTGTGTTTTCTAGCAGCAGAGTAGCAGCTAAAAATTGCTTTCCTCTAAAAACTTTTTCTATAACATTTTAAAGAAAATAGTTGAGCTAGAACCGTTCAGCAAGAGCCGTTGGTGAGCAATTAAAATCTCAGCAAAATGGGAAGGGATTAAAGAGGATGTGTGGGCATCATTCACTCATCAGTCTCTACCCAGGCGGGAAGCAAAAGACATCAACAACGACTTTGAGGAATAAAACGAAAAAGACCAATGATTTTTTCCTGAATAATAATTTCCTGAATATAAGATTATACCTGAAACATGGATTTTTCAGGTATAATCTTAAATGTCTCACCTTGGATAATCTCTGGGTTTCATTAATTTAACTTAATTGCTTTCTTTCAAATATTAAAAAAAACTTTTTGTACGGAAAGCAATTAGGATCGGGACAAAAAGTAGTTCTTCTCTTTTTCTTCTTCAACTTGTTTGAATCAATGTCAAGGCATTTTCCCATAATCTCATCACTGAAACCATATTCCGAACCATGTAGTGAGTTGCTACATCTGAGTTCGTAATCTGGGTCTCCAAGCCGAGATCATACCCACTGCGCCACTACAGAACACAAAAGGTAGTTAAGTAGTTTTAGTTAAAAGACTATTGGGTGCAGTTCAATATAGTTGATGCAGTTGTGTGGAGGTTTAGATGAGAGCGTATATCACTTGATGTGCGAATGTGAGAAGCTGAGGGATTGGAGACTTGAAATGATTTTGAGTGATTGGTGAGAGTGTGTGTGGATGAGCGTTTTATGGGTATCAGAAGCTTGGCATGATTCCTTCGTCTCGCGAGGAATCATAGAAGTAGATTTCTCTAGGATAATGTTAGGATTTGTGCAATTTCTTTGTAATTGTTTTGGTTTATATTTTTGCCCTGTCCTGTGGGCTTTTAGCGCAAATAAATTCTATTCTATGAAGTTGTGTTGTGCCGTTGGTGCAGCTGTATTGATTATATACCAAGATGAACCCACGTAATTCATTAATGCACTGTGAGTTTATAATTTTTGTTTTAATCAAATCTCCTATCTGCTTTTTAGTTTTGAGCAGCAAATACAGATTGAGGACTGATTTTTATCTTGTTTTTGTTGTATTGAATTAACGACGCTTCTTAACTACTAAGGTCTTTGTTTTGGTTAAAAGATTGCCGGTACCTGGGATTGAAGTGATTTTGATATGAAAACCCAATTTAGAGATTTGAGTGGTGTGCGTCTAAGATTATTTTTATCCCCCCCCCCTCCCCCAAAGGAACAAGAAAAAGAGCTCTGATTCTACAAGCTTCTTAGAGTATAGCCAATATATTTTTGGCGTTAAAATATTTTTTTAATTTAATAGTTCCAAATCCTTTATAGCTTCTTTGCTTAGACAATTGGGGCTGGTTATATTTTTAATTCACTATCAAATTTTTTCACAAACTATTTTTTTGCTATTTTATAATACCAGTTTCCCATAGATCACTGATAAAGGTATAATGTGGAAGAGTAGCATCGCAAGTCTTATATTTCTCCACTTGGCGAAGAAAACAAGATGTAAATTAATTCACAATATTTTCAGTTGGATGCGCTTTATTAATTTGCTACCTTTCAGCCAAAGTTTTCAAGGCTCTTGTCCCTCGTCGTCTGTTCGCTTCTGAACGTGAACTCTGTTCAGTTTTGCCATTTCTAAAGTCTGTTGTGTGTTCTGTATTTCGGCGAAACAGATAGAGACATTTTAAAAGAAGATTTTTGAAGAGATTTTAGAAGAGAATTTAATGGTGAAACTCTGTGGTCGTTATAATACACAAGTTTCATTTGAACAGTGTTGTGAGGTCCTCTAACCCAACCCCAAAGGGTTCCAATCCTCCTACCCCAACCCCGAAGGAAGCCCCCGGTCCTCAAAAGCCCCCCAAGCTCCCAAAGGCCCTCCACCGGTCCCCAAATGTCCCCCAGGCTCCCAACTGTCCCCCCCGGACCCTCAAAGGCCCCCCAAGCTCCCAAAGGGCCACCGGCGCCCCCAAAGGCCCACCCAGACCCCAAAGACCATCCCCGGGCCCCCCAAAGGCCCATCGAGCTCCCAAAGGACCAACGGGGTCCCCAAGGCCCACCCCCGGCGCCCACACGGCCCCCCCGACCCCCAACGGCCCTCCCCTGGTCCTCAAAGGTCCCCCGGGCTCCCAAAGGACCAACGGGGTCCCAAAGGCCCTCCACCGGTCCCCAAATGTCCCCTAGGCACCCATAGGCCCTCCCTATGCCCCAAAGGCCCACCCAGACCCCCAATGGCCATCCCCAGGCCCCCCAAAGGCCCATTGAGCTCCCAAAGGACCAACGGGGTCCCAAAGGCCCTCCACCGGTCCCCAAATGTCCCCCAGGCCCCCAAAGGCCATCCCTGTGCCCAAAGGCCCTCCCGGTGCCCCAAAGGCCCTCCCCCGGCCCCCCAAGGTCCCCCGGCCCAGAGACGCGCCGCCGGGATACACACACACACACATACACACATATACACACATAAACACACACACACACACAAACACACATACACACATGCACACAAACACATACATACACACACATACACACATATACACATACACACATATCACACACATACACACATACACACATCACACACACACACACATCACACACATCACACACATACACACATACACACATACATCACACACACACACACACACACACACACACACACACACATACATACACACACACATACATACACACATACATACACACACACACATACACACACATGCACACACACACACACACACACACACATAGGTGAGTGTTGTCTGAAACCTATGATTTGGGATATGTAATTTGCTATTTCTGACTTTTCATAACCGGATTTCTTAGTCTTTCGTAGGTGTGTGGTGTCTGAGACCTATGATTTGGGAGGTGTGGGTTGCTATTTTTTTAATTTTCTGAGCAGGATTTCTTAGCCATTCGTAGGTGTGTGTTGACTGAAACCTATGATTTGGGATGGTTAATTTGCTATTTTTGACTTTTCTGAGCTAGATTTCTTAGCCTTTCATAGGTGTGTCCTTTCAGAAAATTATGATTTGGGAGGTATAGTTTGCTTTTTGGACTTTTCAGAGCTAGGATTCTTAGTCACTCATAGGTGTTTGTTGTCTGAAACTTCGAGTTTGGGATGAGTAGTTGGCTATTTCAGACTTTTCTGAGCTAAGGTTTCTTAGTATTTCGTAGGTGAATGCTGTCTGAAACTTATGATTTGGGATATGTAAATTACTATTTCGGGCTTTTCTGAGTTAGATTTCTTAGTCTTTCATAGGCACGTGATGTCTGAAACCTATGATTTGGGCTATGTTATTTCCTTTTCTGACTTTTCATAACCGGATTTCTTAGTCTTTCGTAGGTGTGTGGTGTCTGAAACCTATGATTTGGGATGTGTGGGTTGCTATTTTTTGACTTTTCTGAGTAGGATTTCTTAGCCATTCGTAGGTGTGTGTTGACTGAAACATATGATTTGGGATGGTTAATTTGCTATTTTTGACTTTTCTGAGCTAGATTTCTTAGCCTTTCATAGGTGTGTCCTTTCAGAAAATTATGATTTGGGAGGTATAGTTTGCTTTTTGGACTTTTCAGAGCTAGGATTCTTAGTCACTCATAGGTGTTTGTTGTCTGAAACTTCGAGTTTGGGATGAGTAGTTGGCTATTTCAGACTTTTCTGAGCTAAGGTTTCTTAGTATTTCGTAGGTGAATGCTGTCTGAAACTTATGATTTGGGATATGTAAATTACTATTTCGGGCTTTTCTGAGATAGATTTCTTAGTCTTTCATAGGCGCGTGATGTCTGAAACCTATGATTTGGGCTATGTAATTTCCTTTTCTGACTTTTCATAACCGGATTTCTTAGTCTTTCATAGGTGTTTGGTGTCTGAAACCTATGATTTGGGATGTGTGGGTTGCTATTTTTTGACTTTTCTGAGCAGGATTTCTTGGCCATTTGTAGATGTGCGTTGACTGAAACCTATAATTTAGGATGGTTAATTTGCTATTTTCGACTTTTCTGAGCTAGATTTCTTAGCCGTTCATAGGTGTGTCCTTTCAGAAAATTATGATTTGGGAGGTATAGTTTGATTTTTGGACTTTTCAGAGCTAGAATTCTTAGTCAATCATAGATGTTTGTTGTCTGAAACTTCGAGTTTGGGATGAGTAGTTGGCTATTTCAGACTTTTCTGAGCTAAGGTTTCTTAGTATTTCGTAGGTGAATGCCGTCTGAAACTTATGATATGGGATATGTAAATTACTATTTCGGGCAGTTCTGCGATGGATTTCTTAGTCTGTCATAGGTGTGTGATGTCTGAAACCTAAGATTTGGGATGTGTAGTTTGATATTTTCGACTTTTCTGTGCTAGGTTTCTTAGCCTTTCATAGATATGTGTTGTCAGAAAATTATGATTTGGGATGTGTAGTTTGCTATTTCAGGCTTTTCTGAGCTAAGGTTTTCTAGTATTTCTTAGGTGAATGTTGTCTGAAACCTATAGTTTGGGATGAGTAGTTTGCTATTTTTGACTTTTCTGAGCTAGGTTTCTTAGTCTTTCGTTGGTGTGTGTTGACTGAAACCTATGATTTGGGATACGTAGTTTGCTATTTTTGACTTTTCTGAGCTGGATTTATTAGCCTTTCCTAGGTGTGTGTTGACTGAAACCTATGATTGGGATGTGTAGGTTGCTATTTTTGGCTTTTCTGAGCTAGATTTCTTAGCCATTAATATGTGTGTTTTGTCTGAAACTTATTATTTGTGATGTCTATTTTTGTATTTTAAATTTTAAGAGCTATGATTCTTAGTCAGTCATAGGCGTTTGTTGTCTGAAACTTCTAGTTTGGGATGAGTAGTTTCGCTATTTCAGGCGTTTCTGAGCTAAGGTTTCTTAGTCTTTCATAGGTGAATGATGACTGAAACCTATGATTTGGGATATGTAAATTACTATTTCGGGCTTTTCTGAGTGGGATTTCTTAGTCTTTCATAGGTGTGTGTTGTCTGAAACCTATGATTTGGGATGGGTGGATTGCTACTTTTGACTTTTCTGAGCTGAATTTCTTAGCCTTTCATAGGTGTTTGTTGTCTGAAACCTATAGTTTGGGATGACTAGTTTGCTATTTTTGACTTTTCTGAGCTAGGTTTCTTAGCCGTTCTTAGGTGAGTGTTGTCTGAAACCTAGGATTTGGGATATGTAAATTACTATTTCGGGCTTTTCTAAGCTAGATTTCTTAGTCTTTCATAGGTATGTGTTGTCTGAAACCTATGATTTGGGATGTGTGGGTTGCTATTTTTTGACTTTTCCGAGCTGGATTTCTTAGCCGTTCATAGGTGAGTGCTGTCTGAAACTTGTGATTTGAGATGGTTAATTTGCTATTTCCGGCTTTTATTAGCTAGGTTTCATAGCCTTTCATAGGTGTGTGTTGTCAGAAAATTACGATTTGGGATGTGTAGTTTGCTATTTGAACTTTTCAGAGCTAGGATTCTTAGTCCATCATTGGTGTTTGTTGTCTGAAACCAATAGTTTGGGATGACTAGTTTGATATTTCAGGCTTGTTCATTTTGAATTTCTGTCATGAAATGCAAGAGTTGGAAAATTAGGGTCTTAGTCCACCAGCTCAGTATTAGGGTCCCAGTCCACCAACCTGAATGGTGGAAATTCACTAGATCAGAATTGGGGTCTTAGTCCACCAGCCTGAATGGTGGAAATCCACTAGCTCAATATTGGGGTCTCTGTCCACCAGCCTGAATGGTGGAAATTCACTAGCTCAGAATTTGGGTCTTAGTCCACCAGCCAGAATGGTGGAAATTCACTAGCTCAGAATTGGGGTCTTAGTCCACCAGCCTGAATGGTTGAAATTCACATTAGACGACACAAAAACTTACACACACACACAAACTTACACACACGCACAAAAACTTACACACACACACAAAAACTTACACACACACACACACATGAAAACTAACACACACACACAAAAACTTACACACACACGATGAAACTTACACACACACACACACAAAAACTTACACACACACACACACACACAAACTTACACATGCACACGAAAACTTACATGCACACAAAAACTTACACACACACACACACACACAAAAATTACACACACACACACACACAAAAACTTACACACACACACAAACACGAAAACTCACACACACACACCAAAACTTACACACACACACACACGCACACAAAAACTTACACATGAACACAAAAAAAAACTCACACACACATGCACAAAAACTTACACACACACCAACACAAACTTACACACACACACACGAAAAAATAAACACACACTAACAATATTACTAACTAAAAATAATAAACGCACACACACACACACACACAAAAACTTACACATTCACGATAAAACTTATATGCACAAAAAAACTTACATTCACACAAAAACTTACACACACACACACACACAAAACTAACACACACACACACACGAAAACAAACACACACACACCCAAACACATACACACACACAAAAACTAACACACACACACACACACACAAAAACTTACACATGAACACAAAAAACTCACACACACACACGCACAAAAACTTACACACACACACAAATACACAAAAATTACACACACACACACACTAAAACAAACACACACACGCCAAAACTTACACACACACAAAAACTTACACATGGACACGAAAACTTACACACACACACACACGAAAACTTACACACACACGTCAAAACTTACACACACACACACACACAAACTTACACACACACACACACACAAACTTACACACACACACACACACACAAAAACTAACACAAGCACACGAAAACTTACATGCACACAAAAACTAACATGCACACAAAAACTTACACACACACACAAACACACACAACAAACACAAAAACACACACACACACACACACACACAAAAACTTACACATGAACACAAAAAACTCACACACACACACACAAAAACTTACACACACACACACACACACAAAACTTCACACACACACACACTAAAAATTACACACACACGCCAAAACAAAAACACACAAAAACTTACACACACACACACACACACACACAAAAATACAAACAAAAAAACAAAAAAAAAAAAAACACAAAAAATTACACACACACACACACACAAACACACACACACTTAAACAAACACACAAAAAACTTATATCCACACACAAAAGCTTAGACACACAAAAACTAACACACACACAAAAAAACTTACACCCACACGCAAACACTGACAATCACAAAAAAAATTTATTGAACAAAAACTAATACACACACACACAAAAAATAACACACACTATACAACAATTACACACACACACACACAAAATAATACACACACACACACGAACAAATACTAAACCCCGAACAAACTAACACACACACACAACATCTTACACACACACACACACACACACACACACAAAAACATCCACCTGCAAACGAACAATTACCTTCACACACAAACAAATGCACACACACACAAAAACTTACACACACACGTCAAAACTTACACACACAAGAGCTTAGACACGTACGCGCGCGTACGTAGGCTAACCTAGCCTAACCTAACTTAACCTAACCTAACTTAATCTAACCTAACCTAACCTAATCATACACCTAACTTTTTGCCTGTCTCTCACCTAACCTAAGCTAACCTAAGTGAAGCGTACGTGGGCTAACCTAACCTAACTTAACCTAACCTAACTTAATCTAGCCTAACCTAACCTAACCATACTCGCCGGAAAAGGTTAGGTGTCGTCTCTTTGTGTGTGTGTTGTCCCTGTGTGTTAGTCGTCTCTCTCTGTGTGTGTGTGCGCACGTAACCTCGTCTAATGTGAATTTCAACCATTCAGGCTGGTGGACTAAGACCCCAATTCTGAGCTAGTGAATTTCCACCATTCAGGCTGGTGGACTATGACCCTAATTCTGAGCTAGTGAATTTCCACCATTCAGACTGGTGGACTGAGACCCCAATATTGAGCTAGTGAATTTCCACCGTTCAGGCTGGTGGACTAAGACCCTAATTCTGAGTTAGTGAAGTTCCACCATTCAGGCTGGTGGACTAAGACCCCAATTTTCCAACTCTTGCATTTCATGACAGAAATTCAAAATGAACTTCGAAAAAATCAAGAGAATGTAACTGTGAGAAGGTAAAGCACAGCAAGTCACTACTGAAATATTCCAACTCTTGCATTTCACGATAGACATTCAAAATGAAATTTGAAAAATTATGACAATGTAACTGTGATATGGTAGTTTTCGTGTGTGTGCATAAGTTTTCGTGTGTGTGTGTGTGTGTAAGTTTTTGTGGGTGTGTGTAAGTTTTTGTGTGTGAGTTAGTTTTTGTGCGTGTGTGTAAGTTTTTGTGTGTGCGTATGTTTTCGTGTGTGTTTGTATGTTTTTGTGTGTGTGTGTGTCAGTTTTTGAGTGTATGTGTAAGTTTTTGTGTGTGTGTGTGTGTGTGTAATTTTTTGTGTGTGTAATTTTTTGTGTGTGTGTGTGTGTAAGTTTTTGAGTGTGTGTGTAATTTTTTGTGTGTGTGTTGTGTGTAAGTTTTTGTGTGTCTTAGCTTTTGTGTGTGTATGTTTTGACGTGTGTGTGTAAGTTTTGGTGTGTGTGTTTATTTGTTTTTGTGTTAATTTATTTTTTTTTGTGTATGTGTAAGTTTTTGTGTGTGTGTGTGTGTGTGTGTGTGTGTGTAAGTTTTTGTGTGTGTGTGTAAGTTTTGTGGTGTGTGTGTAATTTTTGGTGTGTGTTTGTGTTATTTTTTGTGTTTGTGTTTAATTTTTTGTGCGTGTGTGTAAGTTTTTTGTGTGTGTGTAAGTTTTTGTGTGCATGTAAGTTTTTGTATGCATGTTAGTTTTTGCGTGTGGGTGTAAGTTTTTGTTTGTGTGGTTGTGTTATTTTTTTTTTGTCTATGCTATTGGGTTTGGATTTATGTTTTTTGTGTGTTTGTGTTAGTTTTTGTGTTTGTGTGTGTGTGTGTTTGTAAGTTTTAGTGTGTGTAAGTTTTTTGTGTGTGTGTGTGTTTATGTTTGTTTGTGTTTGTGTGTTTATGTTGTGGTGTGTGTGTGTAATTTTTCGTGTGTGTGTGTGTGGAAGTTTTGTGTGTGTGTGTGTGTGTAAGTTTTTGTTCGTGTGTTTTTTAGTTTTTTGTGTTCATGTGTTTTTTTATTTGTATGTTTGTGTGTTTGTTTGTGTTAGTTTTTTTGTGTGTGTAAATTTTGGCGTGTGTGTGTGAGTTTTCGTGTGTGTGTGTGTGTGTGTGTGTAAGTTTTGTGTGTGTGTGTGTGTGTGTGTGTGTGTAAGTTTGTGTGTGTGTGTGTGTAAGTTTGTGTGTGTGTGTGTGTGAAATTTTGTCGTGTGTGTGTTATTTTTTGTGTGTGTGTGTGTGTATGTTTTCGTGTGCTTGTGTAAGTTTTTGTGTGTTTGTAAGTTTTGGCGTGTGTGTGTAAGTTTTCGTGTGTGTGTGTGTAAGTTTTGTGTATGTGTGTGTGTGTGTAAGTTTTTGTGCGTGTGTGAGTTTTTTGTGTTCATGTGTAAGTTTTTTTGTGTTCATGTGTAAGTTTTTGTGTTTGTTTGTGTGTGTGTGTGTTAGTTTTTGTGTGTGTGTAAGTTTTGGCGTGTGTGTGTGTGAGTTTTCGTGTGTTTGTGTGTGTAAGTTTTGTGTGTGTGTGTGTTTGTTTGTGTGCATGTAAGTTTTTGTGTGTGTGTGTGTGCATGTGTAGTTTTTGTGTGTGTGTGTGTGTGTGTAAGTTTTTGTGTGTGTAAGTTTTGGCGTGTGTGTGTTAGTTTTCGTGTGTGTGTGTGTGAGTTTGTGTGTGTGTGTGTGTGTAAGTTTTGGTGCATGTGTGAGTGAGTTTTTTTTGTGTTCATGTGTAAGTTTTTGTGTGAGCGTGTGTGTGTGTGTAAGTTTTTGTGTGTGTGTACGTTTTGGTGTGTGTGTGTGAGTTGTCGTGTTTGTGTGTGTGTTTTATTTTTGTGTGTGTGTGTGTGTGTGTTAGTTTTTGTGTGCTTGTTAGTTTTTTTGTTATTTTAAGTTTTAGTGTGCATGTGTAAGTTTGTGTGTGTGTGTGTGTGTGTGTAAGTTTTTGTGTGTGTGTGTGTGTGTCAGTTTAGTCGTGTGTGTGTAAGTTTTGGCGTTTGCGTCGTGTGAGTTTTCAGTGTGTGTGTGTGTAAGTTTTTGTGCGTGTGTGCAAGTTTTTGTGTGTGTTTAAGTTTTTGTGTCGTCTAATGTGAATTTCAACCATTCAGGCTGGTGGACTAAGACCCCAATTCTGAGCTAGTGAATTTCAACCATTCGGGCTGGTGGACTAAGACCCTAATTCTGAGCTAGTAAATTTCCACCATTCAGGCTGGTGGACTGAGACCCCAATATTGAGCTAGTGGATTTCCACCATTCAGTCTGTTGGACTAAGACCCCAATTCTGAGCTAGTGAATTTCCACCATTCAGGCTGGTGGACTGGGACCCTAATACTGAGCTGGTGGACTAAGACCCTAATTTTCCAACTCTTGCATTTCATGACAGAAATTCAAAATGAACAAGCCTGAAATAATAAACTAGTCATCCCAAACTATTGGTTTCAGACAACAAACACCAATGATGGACTAAGAATCCTAGCTTTGAAAAGTTCAAATAGCAAACTACACATCCCAAATCGTAATTTTCTGACAACACACACCTATGAAAGGCTATGAAACCTAGCTAATAAAAGACAGAAATAGCAAATTAACCATCTCAAATCACAAGTTTCAGACAGCACTCACCTATGAACGGCTAAGAAATCTAGCTCGGAAAAGTAAAAAAAAAGCAACCCACACATCCCAAATCATAGGTTTCAGACAACACATACCTATGAAAGACTAAAAAATCTAGCTGAGAAAAGCCCGAAATAGTAATTTACATATTCCAAATCCTAGGTTTCAGACAACACTCACCTAAGAACGGCTAAGAAACCTAGCTCAGAAAAGTCAAAAAGAGCAAACTAGTCATCCCAAACTATAGGTTTCAGACAACAAACACCTATGAAAGGCTAAGAAATTCAGCTCAGAAAAGTCAAAAGTAGCAATCCACCCATCCCAAATCATAGGTTTCAGACAACACACACCTAGGAAAGACTAAGAAATCCCACTCAGAAAAGCCCGAAATAGTAATTTACATATCCCAAATCATAGGTTTCAGACATCATTCACCTATGAAAGACTAAGAAACCTTAGCTCAGAAAAGCCTGAAATATCGAAACTACTCATCCCAAACTAGAAGTTTCAGACAACAAACGCCTATGACGGACTAAGAATCATAGCTCTGAAAAGTTCAAATAGCAAACTACACATCCCAAATCATAAGTTTCAGACAACACACACCTATGAACGGCTAAGAAATCTAGCTCAGAAACGACAAAAGTAGCAAACCACTCATCCCAATCATAGGTTTCAGTCAACACACACCTAGGAAAGGCTAATAAATCCAGCTCAGAAAAGTCAAAAATAGCAAAGTACTTATCCCAAATCATAGGTTTCAGTCAACACACACCAACGAAAGACTAAGAAACCTAGCTCAGAAAAGTCAAAAATAGCAAACTACTCATCCCAAACTATAGGTTTCAGACAACATTCACCTACGAAATACTAGAAAACCTTAGCTCAGAAAAGCCTGAAATAGCAAACTACACATCCCAAATCATAATTTTCTGACAACATACACCTATGAAAGCCTAAGAAAACTAGATCAGAAAAGTCGAAAAAAGCCAACAACACATCCCAAATCATAGGTTTCAGACATCACACACCTATGAAAGACTAAGAAATCCAACTCAGAAAAGCCCGAAATAGTAATTTACATATTCCCATATCATAAGTTTCAGACAGCATTCACCTACGAAATACTAAGAAACCTTAGCTCAGAAAAGTCTGAAATAGCCAACTACTCATCCCAAACTCGAAGTTTCAGACAACAAACACCTATGAGTGACTAAGAATCCTAGCTATGAAAAGTCCAAAAAGCAAACTATACCTCCCAAATCATAATTTTCTGAAAGGACACACCTATGAAAGGCTAGGAAATCTAGCTCAGAAAAGTCAAAAATAGCAAATTAACCATCTCAAATCATAGTTTTCAGTCAACACACACCTACGAATGGCTAAGAAATCCTGCTCAGAAAAGTCGAAAAATAGCAACCCACACCTCCCAAATCATAGGTTTCAGACACCACACACCTACGAAAGACTAAGAAATCCGGTTATGAAAAGTCAGTAAAGGAAATTACATAGCCCAAATCATAGGTTTCAGACATCACGCGCCTATGAAAGACTAAGAAATCTAACTCAGAAAAGCCCGAAATAGTAATTTACATATCCCAAATCATAAGTTTCAGACAGCATTCACCTACGAAATACTAAGAAACCTTAGCTCAGAAAAGTCTGAAATAGCCAACTACTCATCCCAAACTCGAAGTTTCAGACAACAAACACCTATGAGTGACTAAGAATCCTAGCTCTGAAAAGTCCAAAAAGCAAACTATACCTCCCAAATCATAATTTTCTGAAAGGACACACCTATGAAAGGCTAAGAAATCTAGCTCAGAAAAGTCAAAAATAGCAAATAAACCATCCCATATCATAGGTTTCAGTCAACACACACCTACGAATGGCTAATAAATCCTTCTCAGAAAAGTCAAAAAATATCAACCAACAAATCCCAAATAGTAGGTTTCAGACACCACACACCAACGAAAGACTAAGAAATCCTGTTTTGAAAAGACAGAAATATAAAATTACATATCACAAAACATAGGTTTCACACAACACACACCTGTGTGTGTGTGTGTGTGTGTGTGTGTGTGTGTGTGTGTGTGTGTGTGTGTGTGTGTGTGTGGGTGTTTGTGTGTGTGTGTGTGTGTGTATGTGTGTGTGTATGTGTGTGTGTGTGTGTGTGTGTGTGTGTGTGTGTGTGTGTGTGTGTGTGTGTGTGTGTGTGTGTGTGTGTGTGTGTGTGTGTGTGTGTGTGTGTGTGTGTGTGTGTGTGTGTGTGTGTGTGTGTGTGTGTGTGTGTGTGTGTGTGTGTGTGTGTGTGTGTGTGTGTGTGTGTGTGTGTGTGTGTGTGTGTGTGTGTGTGTGTGTGTGTGTGTGTGTGTGTGTGTGTGTGTGTGTGTGTGTGTGTGTGTGTGTGTGTGTGTGTGTGTGTGTGTGTGTGTGTGTGTGTGTGTGTGTGTGTGTGTGTGTGTGTGTGTGTGTGTGTGTGTGTGTGTGTGTGTGTGTGTGTGTGTGTGTGTGTGTGTGTGTGTGTGTGTGTGTGTGTGTGTGTGTGTGTGTGTGTGTGTGTGTGTGTGTGTGTGTGTGTGTGTGTGTGTGTGTGTGTGTGTGTGTGTGTGTGTGTGTGTGTGTGTGTGTGTGTGTGTGTGTGTGTGTGTGTGTGTGTGTGTGTGTGTGTGTGTGTGTGTGTGTGTGTGTGTGTGTGTGTGTGTGTGTGTGTGTGTGTGTGTGTGTGTGTGTGTGTGTGTGTGTGTGTGTGTGTGTGTGTGTGTGTGTGTGTGTGTGTGTGTGTGTGTGTGTGTGTGTGTGTGTGTGTGTGTGTGTGTGTGTGTGTGTGTGTGTGTGTGTGTGTGTGTGTGTGTGTGTGTGTGTGTGTGTGTGTGTGTGTGTGTGTGTGTGTGTGTGTGTGTGTGTGTGTGTGTGTGTGTGTGTGTGTGTGTGTGTGTGTGTGTGTGTGTGTGTGTGTGTGTGTGTGTGTGTGTGTGTGTGTGTGTGTGTGTGTGTGTGTGTGTGTGTGTGTGTGTGTGTGTGTGTGTGTGTGTGTGTGTGTGTGTGTGTGTGTGTGTGTGTGTGTGTGTGTGTGTGTGTGTGTGTGTGTGTGTGTGTGTGTGTGTGTGTGTGTGTGTGTGTGTGTGTGTGTGTGTGTGTGTGTGTGTGTGTGTGTGTGTGTGTGTGTGTGTGTGTGTGTGTGTGTGTGTGTGTGTGTGTGTGTGTGTGTGTGTGTGTGTGTGTGTGTGTGTGTGTGTGTGTGTGTGTGTGTGTGTGTGTGTGTGTGTGTGTGTGTGTGTGTGTGTGTGTGTGTGTGTGTGTGTGTGTGTGTGTGTGTGTGTGTGTGTGTGTGTGTGTGTGTGTGTGTGTGTGTGTGTGTGTGTGTGTGTGTGTGTGTGTGTGTGTGTGTGTGTGTGTGTGTGTGTGTGTGTGTGTGTGTGTGTGTGTGTTATCCCGGCGGCGCTTCTCTGGTCCGGGGGACCTTTGGGGGCCAGGGGAGGGCCTTTGGGGCACAGGGAGGGCCTTTGGGCACAGGGAGGGCCTTTGGGGCCTGGGGGACATTTGGGGACCGGTGGAGGGCCTTTGGGACCCCGTTGGTCCTTTGGGAGCTCGATGGGCCTTTGGGGGGCCCGGGGATGGCCATTGGGGGTCTGGGTGGGCCTTTGGGGCACAGGGAGGGCCTTTGGGTGCCTGGGGGACATGTGGGGACCGGGGGCGGGCCGTTGGGCCCCCGTGGGGCCTTGGGGAGCCCGGGGGCCCGTTGAGGACCAGGGGAGGGCCTGGGGGGGTCCGGCGGGGCAGTTGGGGACCGGTGGAGGGCCTTTGGGACCCCGTTGGTCCTTTGGGAGCTCGATGGGCCTTTGGGGGGCCCGGGGATGGTCTTTGGGGGTCTGGGTGGGCCTTTGGGGGCGCCGGTGGCCCTTTGGGAGCTTGGGGGGCCTTTGAGGGTCCGGGGGGACAGTTGGGGGCCTGGGGGACATTTGGGGACCGGTGGAGGGCCTTTGGGAGCTTGGGGGGCTTTTGAGGACCGGGGGCTTCCTTCGGGGTTGGGGTAGGAGGATTGGAACCCTTTGGGGTTGGGTTAGAGGACCTCACAACACTGTTCAAATGAAACTTGTGTATTATAACGACCACAGAGTTTCACCATTAAATTCTCTTCTAAAATCTCTTCAAAAATCTTCTTTTAAAATGTCTCTATCTGTTTCGCCGAAATAGTTCCATAACCTGTCTAAAACGGTTTCGCCCAAATAATCCCTAAACGTAAATTCAGCGTGTTCCTTTGTTATTGGCATCTCTGCGCTAACGCATTTCAAATTAATATGAAACCTTTTCGCGCGCTAAAACAATTCATCGCTAAGATGTTTCTTGCCTAATTGTTTCCATGGCCTTTGGTTATTAATATCCTTTGGAGTTCGACCAGTAGAACTGTTCCCGAGGCAAAGACATTAATGATTTGGATCTATTCCTGGAGAAATGTTTCTAGGCGAAAATTTTTAAAGTCTGACAGATGATGTCATTGATTGATTGATCTGTCAAGAAAGGGGAAATTAATTTGTTGTTTCTAAGGGGAATTATTGATTCACGATAGGTGAATTGAGGTCGACAGCACAAGTTTTCTGACTCGTGACAGCACCACGTGGTTTATGGTTTTCTCAGTGAGAAAGTTACTGTTTTTTCAAATTCTCACTGACAAAACCATAAAAACATACGAAAATGTGAGAAAGTTCCTGTTTTTCAAATTATCACTGACAAAAACCATAAATAATCAAAAACCATCCATGAAAACAACCATAAATGTGACAAAATTCATGGTTTTTCAAGTGAGAAATTTCCTGTTTTTTCATTCTCACTGAGAAAACCATAAACCACGTGGTTCTGTCGTTGTAGGTGGCAGCAGGGGTGAATCGTGGGGGTTATAGGGTCACTTCTACTACTGTTAGAATCTCAACTCAAAAATATACAAAAGAGAAGCAAGGTAAATAAACGATGATGAAAAATACGCAATGGAGATTTCAACTTATACACAAAAGAAATAGATAAAAACAACTTACGTTAAAATTCGGCTAATTGACATCGTCTGACTTAAGGGGTTTTGATACCTTAAGATTATTTTGCGAGCCTTATTGTCGGCTGTCCATCTCAATGATAAAGTGCCGATTAGCGAATTCTCCGAGTGCCAGGGATGACAATTAGACCCCGGCGCCGCGCCGATGAGGGAAGACCGGCGGCGGCGGGGAAAAAAACAGCACGCCGCACCGCGCCGCAGGTAAGATGTCGGTGACGCGCTGCCGGGAAGATGTCGGCGGCGCGCCGCCCGCGCGAGCAATGTTGACCGCAAACATTAATGTTTTCATCAGTCTTTCTCAAATCACAGCTTCAATTTACAACAGATTCGAGCCTATTCATGAGTTCAAAAATTCACAAGTCGCTGGCTGGAAACTAGTCTTCTTCGTTATTCATCAAGAGAAGTAGAAATCTGGTAGAAACGAAATGGATGTGGCGTTTCAGAACCCTTGCATAATACGAGTAGTTGAAGTATCTATTAGCTATGTATTCTTAACATAAATAATTATCAAAATTAGTAGTTTTTTTCATCGAGCATTACTGCATATAAAACTTCACCTGTGGTCAAAATACTTAGACTCCTTTTTGATCCCCACCCAGGCTCAAATCTTCTGCTACGGTCATTTCCATGGAAATCTCCAGAGTTTCTTTTTAAAATAGCTTTCAAGCTTAGTTAGGGGTATTTAGACTTTTTTGCTTTTCTTCAAAGCTTTGAAAAAAGTGTTATAATATTCCAAATGTTACATTTGTGCATATTTTTGGTAATTATTTGTGGGGTGATCGAATTTTCTAAACCACTGTAGATACATAAGAACGTTGCAACATCTAGTACCCTGAGGTCATAAGACTGTCAAAGACTCCTCCTTGAACCTCCCAACTTGAAAGCTTTTGTTATGACCTGGCCTTTTAATGTAACTTGGGCACTGGACCAAGGGCGCCATTGTTACTCGAGCGCAACGTTAGGTGGGGATGTCGATATCGCTTTCGTCACACCAATTTGTTTTAGTGTGAATCTGCCTGGTACATATGAATGAATGTTTTCAAAGTAAACCCGTTTCATCAATAGGGAAAAAACCGGATTGGACGCTTATGTCCTTTTCCCTTTGGACGTAAAACCATGCAAGTGCTGTATCAAGTATAACTCACGAAAATCTTGTTAATTTTGTCAACTATTGAACTTTTTGGCATCCCTGCTTTCAATAAGAAAAAATCAAGGTACTATCACTTAAATATAATAACTCCCTATGCCCCCCTTCTGGCTACCATCTTGATTGGATACCGTCTCTGCTTTAAATAAAAAAAATAATTAACTTATTGGCACCCCTGCTTTTAAAAAAAAAATCGAGGTATTATCATTTAAATATGATAGCTCAATACCCCCCCCCCTCTGGATAGGATGCCGTCTCTGCTTTAAATTAAAAAAAAAATTAACTTTTTGGGATCCCTGCTTTCAATAAATAAAATTTCGAGCTATTATCATTTAAATATAATACCTCCCTACCCCCCCTCTGGATACCACCTTGATAGGATACCGTCTCAGCTTTCATTAGAAAAATAATTTACTGAATAATTAACAAGGTCACTATATGGTTCAAACAAACACGCAAAATAACGTTAAACAGCTTAGTGTTCCTTGAAAAAAAAATTGAGGGTATGAGTAAAGGGGTACAAAGAAAACAACAAAATTGTCGAAATTATTCAGATATACATCAAATTATTGGAAAACTGAGTGATAGATTCGCCATGGTATTCCGTAAGATCTAAAGAATCGAATTAAAAGGGAGCATACACAAAAGCCAAATAAGGCCAGTAGCCTATGAGAAATCGCAAAATACCCAAGACAATGAACAAGTCCTAATGGGGGGCCCTGGGTCTATAAAAATATTTCACTGTCTTCCTACGAAACTTGATATCATTTTCTTATATCTCCACTTTAAATGAAAAAAATAATAATCTTTTTGGCATCCCTACTTTCAATAAAAAAAATGAGGTCATATCATTTTAAAATGAATGCTTTCTATCCCCCCCCCCTATAGGCAATCATTTACAATTTATTTATGAATCATATTTTTGGGGTAACTTCCGGTTCGATCTTTAATTCCCCAACCTTGTACATAGCTTAGTCTATAGCTAAATTTTGTCTCAACCGAAGGCTGTTTTTTTTTGGGGGAGGGGGGGGGGGGTAAAAATGTTCCAGAAAGAAGATTATATTTTCTGTCATGTGTTCAATAATTGATCATTTAAAATTAAGAAAATATTACCTAAAAACAGCAAAAAAAAAATCCTCAAACTCACAATTAAGCTGTAGAAACATTCTTTAGGCTATCAATTTTAAAATCCAACAAAAGGCTGAAGCTGGATAGTAGTGAATGCATTCTTTAGTTCTATTCAACTTGAAAATAAAATTCTTGACTACGATAGATGTAAGAAATAGCGATTTGGAAATTACGTTCGAATTGATTTAAAGTCATTTCATAAAGACGATACTTTTTTTTGTCAACATATGAAGAACTGTGTATATTGCAATATTTGCAATAGCATATTTCATCTGTCTGGTTTTTATGCAAAATAACAAAAGAGACGAAAATTAATGAACAAGAGAGGAGTGAAGAATTTTGGTATACAAAGTAATATTTGGCAGAGAAAGTCACTAGTGATAAATCACTAGAGGTGGCACCGTGATTGCATGATTTTCGGGGATTCGGGGAACCAAATTTTTTTTCGGGGTGACACATAGATTTTCGGGGAAATACCCGATAATTCAAGGATAGTGCACGCTCTGCTTGATTTCTAATCCGGGAAATCGAAATACTAAACCACATGAGAACGAAGAGCTCCGACTTTGCGGTTGACGCAATAAAGAATTGCCGTAAAAATAATTTAAAGTCGACCGAACGCCGCCGACTCTGCCGGCGGCGGCGTGCCTGCGGCGCGCCCGCGGCGTTACGACACTTCGTCGGCGTTCGACCGGGCCTCTCGGCGGCGGGGTTGGGTCGATCCGCCGGCGCGGCGCCGCGGTCTAATGACAATGTTACGTCCCCCGGGACGGCAAGATTTTTAATCAAAAAGGGGTAGCAGGATATGGAACCGCCAAGGCTGTCGAATTGCTCAAATGATATTTTCTTTGAGCTGATTTTTAGCATTTTTCTAGCAGGTATACTAAAATATTTTAGCGAGTGTCCTTTTCTGAATTTAAAATGAAAATTATGCATCGTTTCGTCGAAAAACCAAAATTCAAACTTTTAATGATGCAGGTTTCATTAAAAGTGAATATCTCTATTTTCGGCTCAAAAGGGAAGAAGTTAAATGGTTTTTCTAAGGTTTCCGGGAAAGTAGCTGTCGGCTTTTAGTTTTTTGTCCCTTATTTAGATCCAAACTCTAAAAGTCATGGCAAGACTGTCCAATAAATTCTAAATAGTTTATACGCTAACCACAAAAAATATAGTGGGCGAGATAGTGTGATTCTTAATGGTATCGAATCTCCTTAAGCATGACAGTATAAAAATAATGACATGTTACTTTCTGATAAGACTCCTTTTGAATTCTTGCGAAAGTGTTTGTTTTAAGATTAACTGATTTTTGCTAACTCATCTATTCATACGCTACAATGTATAAAGCCTAATTTTTTTTTTTTTTTTATTCTTTTAGCTGTTTGAAAGAACTGTGCGTCAATATGATAAACTTCGAAAGCGAGAAGCCTTTTTGGACCAATTTAGGAAAGAAGCAATATTTCAAGATAGTTTAGACGAAATGGATGATTCCCGTCAAGTTGTTCAAGAGCTTATAGAGGAATATCAAGCTGCTAGTCGTCCAGATTACCTCACCTGGGGAATTGAAAAAACTACCAAAAGCGTTATCTAATGCAATATTTTAAATACTTCACGGTGTACAACATTTTTATTCTCATTTCTTGGGCGGAGTTTTTTTGTGTAATTTGCCATAGTTTTATTACTTTGCTTGTTTGCGCAATTAGTGCCATACTCCCTTACTATCATAGACTTGATGAAAATAGAGGAGGGGATTTGTCCAAGAAAACAATGTCACCTAATTCACAATATTTCAAGTTGGGTAGATCTAAGACGGGGTCTAAGGTAATGCCATTTGCTATCATAGACTTGTGAAAACACGTCTTTATGTACTATCTTTTTCTTCTCATTTCTTGGGCTGAGCTTTCCGTGGAATTTGCAATAATTTTACTACTGTGCTTGTTTGCATAGCTGATCTCATGCTCTTCTGCTTTCAAAGACTTGATGGGAGCTGGGGAGGGGGGAGTAGGGCCGGAGTTGTCCAAGAAAACAAAATGCGATTTGCAAAGAAAACAAAATGTGTCTAAATTCACAATATTTCCAGTTGGATGGATCTAAGATTTGTGAAAGGTATTCTTCTTTGATTTTGTAGACTTGATAAACTTTTTTTTTTTAGGGGGGGGGGCTACTATCAGAGGCTAGATATTAAAAAAGACATTTTGAGTTCTCGTATGTATGATGAAAATGTTGATTTTAGACCTGTAAGTTGCAACTTTAAGAGAAAAGAGAATGCCGGTATCCTACGATCCCTTGTTTAGAGCATGGGACAGCAGTCATTTCATAAGTAAGAATAACTTGTTTTTAATGAATAGATTTTAATCAACTACACATACTATATACTAATATAAAAATTAAAATGGAATACATATGAATAAATCAGAGCCTAGCCTTGGAGGTTTCGTCGAGATTTGCTTCCCATTAAACCTTTTAGTCTCCAGTCCAGTCAACTTTAAGAGAAAAGAGAATGCAGGTATCCTACGATCACTTGTTTAGAGCATGGGACAGCAGTCATTTCATAAGTAAGAATAACTTGTTTTTAATGAATAGATTTTAATCAAATACACAAACTATCTACTAATATAACAATAAAAAAAAATATGGAATACATATGAATAAATCAGAGCCTAGCATTTGTGTTTTCGTCGAGATTTTCTTTCATGTAAACCTTTTAGTCTCCAGTCAAGTCAACATTAAGAGACAAGAGAATGACGGTATCCTACGATCCCATGTTTAGAGCATGGGACAGAAGTCATTTCATAAGTAAGAATAACTTGTTTTTAATTAATAGATTTTAATCAACTACCCAAAATATCTACTAATTTAAAATTTAATATGGAATACAGATGAATAAATCAGAGCCTAGCCTTGGAGGTTTCGTCGAGATTTGCTTCCAAGTAAACCTTTTAGTCTCCAGTCCAGTCAACTTTAAGAGAAAAGAGAATGCCGGTATCCTACGATCCCTTGTTTAGAGCATGGGACAGCAGTCATTTCATAAGTAAGAATAACTTGTTTTTAATGAATAGATTTTAATCAACTACACATACTATATACTAATATAAAAATCCAAATTAAAATGGAATAAATATGAATAAATCAGAGCCTAGCCTTGGAGGTTTCGTCGAGATTTGCTTCCCAGTAAACCTTTTAGTCTCCAGTCCAGTCAACTTTAAGAGAAATGAGAATGCCGGTATCCTACGATCCCTTGTTTAGAGCATGGGACAGCAGTCATTTCATAAGTAAGAATAACTTGTTTTTAATGAATAGATTTTAATCAACTACACATACTATATACTAATATAAAAATTAAAATGGAATACATATGAATAAATCAGAGCCTAGCATTGGAGGTTTCGTCGAGATTTGCTTTCCAGTAAACCTTTTAGTCTCCAGTCCAGTCAACTTTAAGAGAAAAGAGAATGCCGGTATCCTACGATCCCTTGTTTAGAGCATGGGACAGCAGTCATTTAATAAGTAAGAATACCTTGTTTTTAATTAATAGATTTTAATCAACTAAACTCAATATACAATAATATAAAAATCAAAATTAAAATGGAATAAATATGAATAAATCAGAGCCTAGACTTGGAGGTTTCGTCGAGATTTGCTTCCCAGTAAACCTTTTAGTCTCAAGTCCGTTTTCATTGTATGTTTCAGGCACCTTTCTCTTTCACTGGATTCTATACAATTAGAGCGTTTTGTACTGCTAAAAACTACGGTTTTAACTCTTATTGATATAAAAATGTGCTTATCTCAGGTTTTTTACTTGCTTATGTGTCTTTGAGACTATTTAATTGCAGTTTTTATAATGAAGTTATTGCAAGCGGAGAGTTTATTTTGTAATTCATGGATTTTTAATGTTTAATTTGTGCCATTACTGAAGATAATTCCCTTTGGTTCTTTGGGGATCGATCGATCGTTCAAGACTCGAAATGCTGTTTTCCCTGATCCCCAAACGACAATCTGCTCGAGCTTTTCAGTCTGAATATCAGCTGTAAAGTGATTTTCGAAGAATGTGGGTCGCTAGTAGACGTAATTATGGCTCTTCATAGACTTCTATTCTGTAGACAGTGGAGTGCCACGGAAATTCAGGTTTAATGTGTTCAGACTTGTACAAAACATGTTTTTGTAGTAATGATTCAATAAAATATAATTATAAATTTACCTTCTTGTTAATCAAGTGTTGTATTTAATATTTCCTTAAGAGGATGACCGAGTACTCAATTGTATTTCAGATGACCACTGCCAGGATTTAGGGGTTCATGATTTAGGCTGGACCTTGTGGAGGCCCAGACTTAGAACCCCCCCCCCCACCCAAGCGGGTTGTCACTTTCATACCATTGGGTGGGTATACTAAATATCGTTTAATCATTATATGCTTGCTAACGTTTGCATATTTTGAAGGTTGATAAGAAAAAATCATGTATATTAACTTCCAAAAACAAAAAATTAAATACAAAATTATATTTCTTTTTTCGAAAATCTGTTTAAAATTGATGAATATTCAACTTGTGAGTATTTTCAACTGGTTCCATCTCCAGCGGAATATTTACTCAATAAGAGGTATACCATTTTTGCACGAAGTACTACACCATTGTACAACTTTAAGATACCGCGTTTTGATGTAGACCGCATTGATCATCTACTGGATTAAATCAATATGCTTCCTGGTTAATCACTGGATGAGCTGCCTAGTTGCTCCCACCTAAACATGATGAGTGGTGATCCAGGAACACAAGCTTGTTTGGTTTGCTCGTCAGCAGATGGGTCATCTAAATTTTTTAGGTCAATATGCTGAAGCTGAAAAAAGAACAGAAAGAACAACTTAATAATTGGCCAAATTATGTCAGAATAGTCAAAATGGACTACTCACCCAAATCGAATAAAATTAGGTGGATTAGTTCTGTCAATGCCAGGTAAATAATGTCCACTGTTCATTATCACGTAAATTGGCATGCCTTGCGGTAAAGTTATAAATGGCAACAAGGCAATACAGATCAAAATTGACTGTGTGGTATCAACAAAATCTTTTTTTATTCGGGCACTGTGAGTATGGAACACATTTTAATGCTGAGTATAAGCGGTACAAAAAGCAAAGACGCTTGGTAAGTATCCACATAGGTCTTGCCTCTCCTGTTTTGAGAGAAAGAAAGTCATCCCGAAAGGTCAAATCGATACTTAGAACACAAGAAGATAAGTTTGCGACTTCTTTGTTTTGGTTGCTGGTTTAAAGCAATTGCTGGATTTTTAACTGCAAACGTCTTTGCAACTATTGCGACTGTGACCACTTGAAACTGCGACTACTTGCGACTGTGACTGCAACTACTTGCGACAGCGAATGCGACTAATTGCACCTACAACTACTACTGCAATTGTGACCGCGAAAGGCCAATACTCCTGCTACTTCTTCAACTATATCTAAAACTATTGGACTAAATCAAAAGTGTTTAAGTGCATTCTGCTTTTCAAAATGGCAATAGATGCAATATCTCCGGAACGGAATTGAAACTTTCACGGGAAGTTGAAAGGGATGTAAAATTAAATCAAAAGACACTAGGTGTAATCAGGTTGACATAAGGACACTTGTGTAATATCCCACGAAAAGCCAAGTTAATTACGTTGGAACTCCCAGAGCATATTATTGGGGCTGTTGAACCAAACCAAAACATATTATATACATCAAAAATTATCAATAGGGCATATCGCAATGCGCCTTTAAGTCGATTTTGTGAGGGTAAGGTAGAAGGAAGGCTGCACTAAATAAAAAAAAAACTATGTGCATCCAGGTTGTCAAAGAGTGAATCTGCAGTATCTCAGGAAAAGCTAAGGGTATTAAGCTGAACTTTCACGGCATGTTAACGGGGATCCTGAACTGAATCAAAAGACGCTATTTGCATCTAAGGTTCTCAAAAGAGTGTATCTGCGATATCCCAGGAACGGCTAAGGGACATTGAAAATTTACGGACATGTTGAGGGTGGTCGATTAATATTTGTCTGTGGTCAAGTGAAATTTGTTCAATTTCTTCCATAATTTTTGTTTATGCAGTTAGTTTTACGTAAAATATGATTTTTATGTTACCTATTTCCAAATGATTGCCTAAACGGATAGCTTCAAGTATCAACTTTTTGGTATCATCCATCTCTTTGTCGCTGAATGTCACTCTGGTGATCTTTTGCCGTTAAATAAAAATTTGTTTAATTAATTTTGAGACGAGTTTTGAAATCAATTTTGAGATTAAATAGTGACGGAAGAAGAGAAAAGGGCGGAGAAGGTTAGGATAGAAACTCTTTTTTTGAATTGTAAGATTATTTTCCGTACTACAATGGTAAAAATGATGTAACTGAATTTGTAAAGAAAGTGGAAATTATGAGCAAGTTTATTCCGTTGGAACAATTACCTGATATGTCCTAGGTCTAAAGTTGGAAGGTGACTCTTTTTCTAATTTTTCAGGGTCGGAATTTGATTAACTTGGTTTCCTTTCGAGTTAGTTTCGAGGCCAGGTTTCCTAGCACCACACAAGCCAGAAAACTCAAATCATCAGGAAAATCAATCGTTGATTGATTACTGTTCGAAGGCCCAGGAGTTTTGCAGGAAAAAATTTGGAAATGAGGTCTCAGGTGCTGTTTTGTTGCATGAGCTGGTCTGAGGCTTGTCTTAGATTTAACCAAATTGGTTTTGCAAAAGAAACTCCAAGATTTTGACTATGTCGTAGGAATTTTAACAAAGGAAGAGGAAGTTGCCCTTAATCTATGTTCAGAGGGTAAAATGCTGGTTTGCCATCAGGTAATAGAGGATTTAGGGACCATCAGCATAGTATTTGGCAACCTCATGGGCAACCCAGCTCACATCAGCGATACCAGACAAAGAGGTTCAAATTCTCAGGCAGTCACAACCTCTGCTTCTTTGAGTAGTGGCACATCCAGTGCAGCTGAAGATGGCTATTGGCCCAGAAATAAAGCAGTGTTTTTGTTGTTCCAAAGTAGGACATACTAAGAAAAATTGTCGAGACAGCTTGATAGGAGATTTAAACTCCACAGTTCACGTTTAGACGTAAGTTTGAAACATGAGCACCAGAACTCGATACCACCAACAGTCCTTCCGCTCCTGTAAACAAAGTTGATGGTCCAAGACGGTTTCCAAAGACTTTCCATTGGCTTCTGATGGTGAAATATTTTTGGAGAATGGCCGCCCTTTGCTGCCTCTGCTTGACACTGGAGATTCTAATTCTCTTATCAGAGAATCGGTATTTAGGAAATTGGACTTTTCGTGTATACTACAAAAAGATGAATTATCTGGCTCATGCAACAGCATCACAGAAGTCTCGGTCCGGAATTACCATATCCATTGGTTATTGAAGTCAAGGATGTGTTTGAAAATGGCTTCATTGTTAATGGCACATACTGTGCTGTTATGTTGAAAATTGACACTGTTGTGCAATGAGTTTTCATGGCAATAGTTCTTACGTTTTGGCACATCAAGCTGTTGAGTCAAAGTCAGAAATTGTTGCAGATCCGCCGAAATCCTCTGTGGTCAGTAAAGCAGATGGGGATTTTCCTTTCTAGGACCAGGAATGTACATAGTAAGTATAGAGTTAATAATTGTCTTTATTTCTGTCTTTAGTTTTTTTCGCTTCGGAGCTTGAATGCAAAGTTCAGGCAGATGATCAGCTAGTAAATGTTGCTGATGTTCAGAATATGGCTCACCAACAATTCGGAGGAATTTCTCAAGATAAATATGTACCTCGAAAATCTGTTTCTGTTATTATCGGAGGAGATGGCTTTGGATCCAGAATTAATGGCAAACCATATCATGACTGCAGTCAATGTTTCTTGCTCATATTCATCTAAGATTAGCTTACTAGTTCAGCCTAAGAAGCTCAGCCCAGAGGAATTTTTCACTTCGTTTGATTTGTCTAATTTTCAGTCTGTTGCTTTGAGGGAACGATTTGTAGAATTGACGTACAAATACCGTAGAATATTCGCAACATGCAGGACACATTTTGGTATTGTGATTTAATGGGGCTTAAAATAGATACGGTTGATTAATCTCCTATGCGTAGCCGTCTCTACAATTGTACACATGCTTTACAACCAGTTTTAAGAGATACATTTTACTAAGGGCTTGAATCATAGAAAAGTGTGATCGTCCCTATGCTTCGCCAGTCATCCTCATCAAAAAGAAAATCAATAAAAGGCTTATGGCGGTCAATTATAGATCATAGAATAAAAAATAAATTAGGGACAGTTATATGTTGCCAAATATTCAGGATGTGCTAAACAGAATGTCTTCCTCCAAGATCTTTTCTACCACTGATTTATTGTCAGAATACTACTAAATTTTGGTAAAGGAGTTTGACTGGAAGGAGTTTGACCTTTTGCTTGCAGTTGTAGTTAATTCTGTTTTAAACTTGTCCCATTTGGAATGTGCAATATGCCATCATCGTTTCAATGACAGATGGAGGAAACTTTCCGCCCGATTTTGCACAAAGCGATGGAGGCATTTTTACATGATGTTACGTCGTATTTTGGGTATCATTATTCGAATTTAAAAATTTTGTAGGATGTTTTTTTCTAGAATTCAAGACGCTGACTTGAGGTTGCATCATTCAAAACACACATTTTCGGTGATGTCGGTTTCAATCCTTGGTCAAATTTTGGAAAAGGGTACCATAAAACCAATTCCAGAAAAAATTTGGCCGTTTAGAAATTTCAATACCCAAAGAAATTGAAGGCACTAAGAATTCTGTTAGGTTTATTTTCTTGGTTGCACAAGTACATAGCTGGTTTTGCCACCATATGACCCGTCCACTGAATTCGTTGATGAAAAACAATATGTGTTTGGGGAGGAAGAAAAACTGGACATTAAAACCTCTAGGGAAAAGCTGCTAAAGTTCACCTATTCTTGATCTCCCTAGAATAAATCAGGGAGGTTATCTTCCCGCCACCGACGCCAGTGAGAATGCTATCGGGGCAAAGTTTTCAGTTTCAAGAGGGCAAGGACGTGATTTTGCAAAATGACTCGCGAAGTTCTCCGAAGGAACGAAATTATTCGGAGAAAGAAAAAGAGGCTTTAAGTGTGGTCAATCAGGTGAATTTGTACCGTCAAGATTGAAAGAGATGAGCAGAGTGGCCAATGGCTAATGCCTCTTACGGATTCTACTGGTCGCTTAGTCCGTTGATCTTTACCACCCCAAGAAATTGATTTTGAAATTGTTTACCGTCCAGGGAGGTAAAATTATATTCTCGATGCATTGCCAAGGCTACAAGTAAACGCTATTAGAGAAGTGGTCTCTGCTTAAGTTTTAACCAAAGGTTTAGATATGGCGACGTTGAATCGAGAACAAAAAAGAGACAGGTTTATTTCAGCAGTTTATCTCGTATTAAGTACATAAATATGGGATGCCATAGGATGTAGAGAAGCATGTTTTCCGTGAATTTATAATGCTTTGTTATTGAAGGTGTTTCGGTGCACACATTGATCTTTTCCCCAAAATACTGAAAATCCGAAACTCGCTTTGTTCATGTGTTGCCATCAAAGTTGGTTGAGGGAATAATTTGAGCATTTGAAGATTCCCCGTAATCTGGACATTTTGGGACTAGAAAAACGCTTGATAGGCTTCCAGAACACGTTTGGTTGCCAAACATATACCAAGTTACCAAGAGGTAATGTGTTTATTGTGAAAAATGTATGCATCGGAAAGCTATGAATTATACCCCAGATGCTCCGTTTCAGAGTTTACCAATGTCGTCAGCAGTTTTAGAAATGGGTTTTGTTGATTTGTTTGGTCCCTTGTGGGTAACATCAAGGAATCATTTTAGCTTTTTCAAGGAACCGATTATCTAAGCCGCCATTTTCACTTGATTCCTTAGTGAATGCAAAAGCTGTTTTACCGATGTTAGGGGAAGAATATGGCCTTGTTTTGCTATTCCATCACTTTTTTTATCTGACAATGGGCCGCATGTCAAAAACAAATATATCGATGGGTTCTGCTCAAAAGCCAATATTGAGCATCGATTTTCTTCAAGTGAGCATTCAGAAGCAAATAATTTTTTGTTACGTCGACACTGGGATGTGAAAAACATTTTGACACACATTGCGGACATCAATGTATATCAGATTGGGATTCTTGGCTCCATTATGTCGTTTTTTGTCTCAATACATCGTTTACCGAATAAGTGAAGGGTAAGAGGTTATTGGTCATGATTCTGCGTGACGCAACGCTGCCAGTTGATGGGACGGTCAACCAGAGACTTTTTATTATTTGGCTGATTCTTACAAATCTGCGGCTTCGCCACGAATCAGTTGCAAATCGCAAATTGCAAATTCTTGAATCAGTTGCAAATCGTATTTCGAAGAAAAGAACTTATATTGAGAACAAAAGAAATGAACTGTATACACAGACTATGAAGAGAAGCGTTATTGAAGCTCTAAGAATGTTTATATATATATATATATATATATATATATATATATATATATATATATATATATATATATATATATATATATATATATATATATATATATATATATTATATATATATATATATATATATATATATATATATATATATATATATATATATATATATATATATATATATATATATATATATATATATATATATATATATATAAATCTATAGTTGTGTGCTAATGATGTTTCTGATGATGGTTATCATGTAGTGTAAACCAAGACGATTCTTTTGAAAGGGAGGAGGTGTAATGGATTCAATTTCTTCCATACATTTTTAGGCAGTTAGTTTTAAGTAAAATATTTTTTTTATATTTCCTATTTGCAAACGAATAACAAAAAGGATAGCTTCAGAGGTTTTGAACTTGTCGATCGTTTGCAAATGACATTTTCCACTGAAAGAGCACAGTTTTAATATTGACATTACATTGAATGGATACTTGTTGGATGACAATTGGATGTTAAAAAACGTGAAGAAGCAGTAGAAAGCAGCAAGTAGTTCTCATTGCAGTTAGAAGTAATCACAGTCTTAAGTAGTCCCAGTTACTAGCAGTAGTAGTTCCAATACTATAGAACTTTGAATGGATGGGTTCAGGGAAGCTTGGGGTAAACCAAGGCTCAGTATTAAGTCCACTAATTTTCAACAACGCACTTAGAACAGCGACAAGAAAAATCCCACCCCATATTTTTGACAGCTGTTTTGATATTAGTCACCTGTCATATGCAGATGGTATGCTTCTTGTCGCTGAAAATATGTATTTAAAGGAAAAAGCTATTGAGGATCTTCAGGCTAGTCTGTTTAAGATTGGCCTTGCTATTGAATCGTCGATGACTGAGTTCAGAGAGTAAACCCGAATAAAAAGATAGAATCGGTAAGAGTCTCTTAAATAGTCTCAATCACAGTTCTTAGGTCTGAAGTACTTGGGTATTCTTTTTGGTTCATCGACAAGAGCGACATGTACTCTGGTTATTAATGATTTAAAAAAAAAAAACTCCACAAAACATAAGGTGTGCTGGCGAAAATTAAAGGGCAATTTAACAAATATAATTTATGAAAGCTCTACAACTCTATGTTGTAAAGCTCTACAAGTCCAATTTTACCGGTATGCTAAGGATTTTATCGGTATCCCTCTGTGGTTCCGGGATTCATATATTAGTAATAAAAATACCATGCTTGCATATACATGTTTTTTTTTTTCATTGAAAGAAAGCCAATTTAGTTAGTTTTACATCATGTGTCAGCACAAAGTAAAGTAATTTTAGTTTGTAATGAGGATTTTTACTTTAAAATATTAATTTACTGCGAGAAGCCAAACTTCTACTCCAAATTAGTGTTGATAAATCAGTTTCTAGGATAATAATCGTTCGCTAAAAATTATCAAGGCAGTCAGCATCATCCATAACTACAGTTGACTTTACTCAAAAACCCTTCCGACTAATTTTGGCAGTACAGTTTGTCAGTTTATCTTGATTGCTTGCCCTATGTATAATTTTCTTTAAGGAAATTAGAACTTTTCGATATCTCTTGATTTCCCTTTACCTATTCCATACTCATCCGGCTATTGACGTACAACTTTTCCTCTACCAGGATAACACAAAAATTACGACCACGTGAACCAGCCAAGGACGTTGGCAAACCAATTTGCAAACATTTTGAAGGTAATTGTCTACCAAAACGGTACATCATAAGGCCGAGTGTCATCCCATCAGTTTCTACAGTGGTCTGATCGTTTGTGTTCTATTTTCCAGAACAAATTACATTTGCAACCAGAAATTACACATAAATTATATCCACAAACACACCATGTATCAACGCTTCTTAAAAAAAAGAAGAAAAAAAACGTGGCGCGTTACAGAGGGGCAATTGGGCCTATGTAGTCTCACAAGACATTTTTCTACTTACAATGATTTTGCTATGGGAACAAACATTTAGAAGTTTTGCGATTTTAGGGTGCTAGAATAGGTTTGAAAATTAATGTTAAGAAGACTAAGGCTAGGAACAAGTGAAGCTGAAAAGGTAACATTGGGTACCGAAAAGATTGATCAGGTGGGCAGCTTCACTTACCTTGGTAATATTATTAGCAAATACGGTGGGAGAAGTGAAGATGTTAAAAGTAGAATATCCAAGGCTCAGGGTGTTTTTCCACAGTAAAAAAAAAAAAAATTGGAAGAATAGGAAGATAAGTCTACAAACCAAGATCAGAATATTGGAGGGTACAGCGATGACAGTAGTCGGATATAGCTCTGAAACATGGGCGCTCCGAAAAAAGGATGAAGATTTACAAGATCTTTTCAAGAGAAATTGCCTATGAATTGTTCTGGGTACCCGGCTGACTGACCGTATTTCAAACAGTAAGCTGTACGAAAAATGTGGTTCAATACCGCTTTCTAGGGCTATAATAGAAGAAAGGTTGAGACGGATAGGGCACGTTCTGCGGATGAAGGATGACAGATTGCCGAAGGTTGTCCTTTTCGGCCTACCGTCTAGGGCTAAACGGAAAGCAGGTCAAATAAAATAAAATAAAGAAAGATTTAAAGGAATGGGAACTTCTTGGGAGGGCGTAAAGAGGTAGGCTTTGAATAGATTGGGATAGAGGAGGAGCGTGCGTGGTTGTGTTGGTCTCAGGCGGCTTGGTGCTGCGGTGAATTGTTAGTAGTAGTAGTAGTAGTATGCAGTAGCGTATCCATGGGGGGCCGGAGGCCCCCCCCCGAAATGTCTTTTGTTCTTTCTTTTAAGTGCCAATATAGGAAGTTCCGAAATATTAACGCCTTTAAGTTATTTGCAACACCCGTTCCTTTTTTCATTTCTTGTTAAATGGCTATCCATTTCTCCGGCAAGCTTATATCATTATTTTATCATCAAACTTGCAATCGCCTCCTGTAATCAAACAAGATGTCAAGAAATTTTTCTCACTATTTAACCCTCGGAGGTATAAGCACTAGCTTCTCTGCAATGAAGGAATTGCGATAAGGAATCAGACTAAGAGGCGATAGTTCATTCAAACGGTGCTATAATTCCAGTGTAAGCTAAGCATTGAAACAGAAAGGTCGCGTGTGAGGAAAGAAAGAAAATTCAGCGACACCAGCCCAGCAATAAGCATTTCTTAAAGCTTGCAAAAACCAGCAATGACGGTAAGAAGTTTACTACTATTCTGACAATAGTTTGTATTTAGTGGGTTTTGAAGCACGCATGTGTCACTTGTAATTAAATGCAATTCCCAATTTAGATTGAAGACGACCAAATCTAAATTTGGAGATCTTCTCGTAATAATGTTTCCTAGCTATGATCAATTAGAGGAAACAGTAAAAATGATCATTATTTGGGTGGGATCAAACTTTTTTAAAAATTAATCTTTTTCTAGGGCCCAATATGGGATTATTAATAGTTCATTCATTTTATATTCTATTTCTTGTGTAACTATGAGCATGGTTAATGTTGGAATACCTTCATATTCCCGTATTTCCAGAAACAAAAAGTGGAACCCCGCAAAAACGGTAATTTTACCGTGTGAATTGATCATTAAGAGCCGTTCCAGAATTTTTAGCCGTGTCTCTAAAATTCAATACTTTTGAGGGGATGGGTAAACTTAGACCTACCAAACAAGTCATGTACGCAAATCATTTAATCAACAAAATTTACTTGTTTTCTTTTTTAAGAGTTTTTGCGAGTTTTACGAGGAAAACGAGTTTTTGCAACCATTAGTGAAATCGGGAGAAAAATGTTCCGATTATGATTTAATTGCCAAAATTGATGTTTGTCCAGGAACAGCGAGATAAGTAATAAAATGAGTAATTTAACGATTCAAGGGCAATCTTTGAAGCCTTGGAACAGTCAGGTAGAGAGCATTTTCTTGGTACTTTAATGTTAAGGTCAAACTACATGATGCTCCAACCGAGGGGGTAATAACTGACCGTTGCAGGTGTCCCTTCCTTCGTGCCTCCGGCTGTGCCTCCGTGCCTCCGGCACACCTGAAACAGCGTGTTACTGGAAGCGAAGGAACACAGTTTTATCTTTGGCTTATGGAAAGTGTACGGCGCGTTTCTTACGACGGCAAACTTTCTCCTCTTGAGAGGAGACTTTCTCCGTTTACTGCGTTCGACATTGGAGATCCTGGGTCCTAAAAAGTGGAAATTATGTTTTGAACGAGAATTTTATTACCACAAACCTTTACCATTGCCTAGAGATAAATATGCATTCCCTAGTGCTTCTCATTCGTCGATTCAAATGGCTTGGGCTCGAACGTCTTTTCAAACTCTCCGACATGAATAGCCAACCGTGTGAAGATTTTTATAGGAAAATGCGGTCTCGAACCAGCACTTACAGTACTGTAATAAACTTTTCGTTCCTCCAACTTCTACATCGAATTCGTCGATATGAAAGTATAGCGGAATTTTAAGCTCAATATTCTAAAGAACAGTTGTCCTTGCCCATGGCCAAGCGAGTTAGATCCATTGGTGCTGTGTCTGTCAGTTCTAATTTTTCTTTGCCCCGGGACGATGAAATCAAACTCGAGATAGGGCGAGCTCGTATTGAAAGCAAGCGAATAATGAAAGCCTTGATACCCGACGACGTAATTTCTGCTTTCGGTCACCAAGTACCGAATGTTCGTCTTTCTGTACTTCACAACAGTGACTCAGACGATGGCTCAGAAGTAAATACTCTGTCCGATAAGCAGGAAAAGGCTTCCGCGACTGACACTGAATCGGGCTCGGAAAGTGACGGCATCTTTGAAGATTTGCCAGTGATTGCTCACTGTGTGAAACACCAAGTTGATAAAAATTGGATTAGTGAGCCTGTGACGAACATGAAAAATTCTAGGTTTTGTCTTGTCAAGACTTCTGACGGCTCCATAACACCAATAAAAAAATCCACGCTGTTGTGGCTTCTGAGGGAAAGCTATGAGAAGCTGAGTAGTGACCGATTAAAACGGGTGATGGTCCAGGGCCGACGAGTAGGACTAAGTGAGTCGCCAAAAACCAATGCAGAGGTCGGTGTGAAATCGGACAATAAATATCTGAGAAACTAGTTATTTTTTTTTTAGTTGGTTACTTTACTTAGCGATTTTTACTAATAACTCGGTAGTAACAGTTTTTCTGACTGTTGCTTTACAGTTTCTCTTCATTGCGTTCGGCTTAAAAATGGAGAAATTTGTGGGGGTTGGTTTTGATGGGGCCAGCAACATGTCAGGCTGCTATTCTGGTGCACAGGCAGAAATTAGGAAAAAATATCCGCATGTGATCTACACCCACTGTGCATCGCACAGCTTAAATTTGGCTTTATGTAAAACTAGCAGGGTAGGACTTGTTAGGTCAACTTTTGCTACTATACAGCGGATTATATCATTTTTATCATCTTCACTAAAAAGAAATATGTTTGTAGAAGCGGTCGCTGTCGTTTGTCCTGATAGTCCCGTGAGAAAGCTTGTGAAGTTGTGCGAAACGAGATGGGTGGAGCGTCACAATTGCATTTTAGTTTTTATGTCTTTGTATTGTGCGATTATTTCCGTACTTGAGGAAATAGTTGGTAGCATACGGTGCGATACGGAAGTTATTTCAAAAGCAAATGCGTTGGTTTCAGCAGCAACCGAATTTAGTTTTATGTTCATGTTGGCTGTGCTAGAGTTTGTTAGTGTCATAATGCTCTCTGTCTCTAAGGCGCTGCAAGCCGAAGATTTAGACTTAGTTGAGTGCTGTCGGCATATTAATGTATGTTCTGATACTTTACTGCAGGCAAAACAAAATGATTTTGAGATAATTTTTCAGAAACCCTATGAGCCTGCACAAGAGGTAAATGTGGTTCCGGCTGTTCCAATGTCTATCCGCAGAACATTCATCAATGATAATGAGTCCATCAAGGTTTTTTTTTATCGCGAGTCATTGTTCGAACCTTACTTTGCTTCACTTATTGAAGAACTTGATCAAAGATTTTTGCGCCATCAGGTGGCATCTTTCAAAATCGTAAGGCTTTTGCCAGCTAACAACGAGTCATTAAATATTAATGAATTTGTGAACGCTGTTGCTGTTTACGAGGGATTTCACGGGGGTAGACGTGCACTCGAATGTGAGTTAGTCCTTTGGAAACAGAAGTGGCTCGGAAAGTCTGAGAAACGATCAACTGTTGCTTCGACTCTTGCGTCATGCGATGCAAGATTTTTCCCATGCATTTGGAGGCTTTTGACGATTTTTCAGACATTACCAGTGACTACCGCTTCTGCTGAGAGGAGCTTTAGCTGTCTTAAGCGATTAAAAAACTATCTGCGGAGCTCCACGGGTGAGGAGCGTCTGAACGGACTAGCTCACATGACCCTGAACCACGATATCCAGGTCGATGCTGACCAATTTTTTGATCGATTTGCAGCCAAAAAGACCAGCGGCTATTACTGTGAGAGGTTAGGTCGTCTTTTATTGCTCATTTCTCTAAGTGCAGTTGATTCTGTTTTTTAAATTTTAATTATGCTGTATCCTCTGTAAACAACGTTAATATCAATACATTTCTTGCTTTCATGGCTGTTATAATAGGTAGACTGAGGCCCCACCCCCCACCCCCGAAACCAAATTCTGGGCAATTGTCTTTGATATAATATTATTTTTTATTTATTTGGTTCTCTAAAACAAGGGTCCCATAGGCAAATATAAGGAATAATGCACTTCTTTATTTTATATTTTCTAAATTCTGCCGCTTCGTGGCAGTTCCTAAACATCTTCTCACCCAAAATAGAAACTGTCACTGCTTCTAACTTTTTTTTTAATTCTGACTTTGTTGCCAAAATATTGTAATCCATTCTTAAACAAAAAAAGTCTACACCTAGAAATAATCATGAAAGGTGTGCACTTTTAATTTCTTTACCTAGCTACCCCCCCTCCTACCTCCCGCCTGAAATCTTGCACTATGATAGATAATTTTCTTGCTCACATGGCTGCTATAAAAAGGTAGACTGACGGTCCCCCCCCCCCCGAAACAAAATCCTGGATACGCCACTGGTAGTATGTATAATATAACGGAAGCTAATTTTGTTCTATATTGATTCATGCACGTAGTCACTGACAGCCCCATAATTACTTAGAAAATGAACAAAAATAAATAAGCCAACCATGATTTGGTACTGAAAATTGACGTCAGATGTCATCTTAATTTTACCCTGGATTTTTTTTTTATTTCAGTTCCACTTCCAACTCTTATTAGATAGAGTAGTAATCCAAAGCAGGGACTAAGTTTCCATTGAGCTCAAAGGATTTATGTTCCCCCTACGCACTGGCGCATAATGATTCAAATTTATTTTCAAAAGCTACAAATTCTGAGAGAACAGTGTCAACAAGGACACAACTTCTAAAATTATAGATTTTATGACGATGGCCAAGTTTCAAATAGACCATGAAACTGGAACTAGAAAATTTCCCCCATCGGACTATTTTAAGGTTCAAAAAACCTTCTGAAAGTCTTTTTTGTCTATGTCCCTTTTTGTTGCCATAGATACTAAAGTAATGCATCATCCCTCGCAAGTAATACCAAATTCAATCACACCTTGGATACAGAACTATGCAAGAACCTTAAATATATATCCATAAATCCCTAATGATGATCATAAAAACACAAACAAATAATGATTAATCTTTCCCAATGTTAACTCAAGCACTATATTGAAAAGACTATTTCCTAAGGGCACGGAAAAAAGGTCCAAGTACCAAGGATAGTCAAAACGAAATCTGGTCGTAAAAACTTGCACAGTCATACACATCTTAAACAATTAGGATCAAAATGAAGATTCAGTTTTTAATGAAAAAGACCCCCATATGCAGTTATGCAGTTTTTGGTAGAAGTGGGTGCCAAATTAAAAAAAAAAAAAAAAAAAAAAAAAAAAAAAAAAAATGTCGATCAAAATCAGAAAAAAATGTGCTAAAAACACATGGCATAAAACATCTTAAGACGGAACAACTTTTCTGTAAACGTGTAAAAGAGTTCACTGAGTTAGGCTACCTTCTCAGTGAGAGCCCCCCCCCCCAGGAAGCTCAGACGCTTTCTCAGGTGGCAGATAGTGGAAAGTCCACCAGCTATGGGGGATTCCTTTGAATAGCAGATAAGAAGGTACTGACCAAGGGGGACCCAGTTTCTGGGGGTCCTTAAACATAACTAGGACCCCTAACTGCGGGGCAAAAAACAGTTAAGAAGGAGTGAGGGACCCTTTTATGGTTCTGTGCTGGGCCCACCGGTGAGTGGACACGTCACGACAGATTAAAACCCTAACTCCTGCTTCGAACTACATAGACAGCGAGAAGAAGGCTGTGAGGGTAGAGTACTCTCGTGAAGGAGTAAATCAACCAACTGCAAAAGATAGAGAAGAATGGCTTGCCGCTGTCTTTGAATAGCCATGAAACTTTTTTTTATTTTAGTTATTACGGATCAGTTGAATACAAAAATAAACCGGGCTACCTCGTCCGATATGATCGACGGAAGTTAAGATGTTAAAGCGGATGATAATGCTACCGCGAACGGGGAAACCGACGATCTAGTGACTTCAGACAAAGATATGCAATCTCAGCAGCTAATGATGAATATCATAGAGGGTGATTGTACTTTATCAAGAGAAATCCCCATGTTGCTTCTCCGACAATTGCATTGAGGTTCCCTATTGCTATCAAGAGATCTTTCTTAGGGATCTCATCAATTAAATGCTGAAGTATGTTGGTAGAAAGTGTCAACCTCTCAATCCGGCATTGAAGAGTCAGGTTGACCGAGATGTTTCAGGCAGATTCGGTCTTGGGAGACGAAACTCACGCGGTGAAAGTTTACTTGATTTCGGCAGGGATGATGACCTCCATGTTACAAACTCCATGTTCAAACACAGAAAAAGAAGTAACACAACTTGGATATCCCCAGACAGAAAACTACAAATCTGATTGACTATGTCCTAATCTCAAAACGTTTAAATCGTCTGTCACCAATACCATCTGGAAGACACTTCGTTTCAAATCATGTCCGTGTGAAGAGTACAATGACAAAGTTCCAGCTCAAAACCCTTCCTGTTTCGAAAAATAAGATCCCAAGATTCCGCACCAATAAACTGAAAGAACCTGCAATAAGCACTTTTCTCCTGCAGTTACTGCAGTTACAACAGCCTTGATCTTGTACTTAAGTCAGTAAATTCAAACAAGACCACTGACACCACAGATGCTCTAGTCAAGAAGTTGAACACAGCACTCCTTGATACATCTAAAAAAAATATTGGGCCACAAACCTACACCAGAGAAGCATTGGATCACAGATGAAATCCTCGATCTATGTGACTAAAAACGATAGGTTTGTAGCAAGGAGGACCGGGAAAAAAAAGATATGTATAAGCAAATACAACAGATGGTGAAGAAACCAATAATTCAAATAATGACTATAAAATAATGAGCTCTCCATAAAAAAAATCCACTGCCACCACTGGCGTCCAGGACATGGGTGGTAGGCCCCTGAGTGATAGCAAGGCTATTAAAGAAAGATGGAAAAGCCAATTCAAAGAGAAATAAAATCCGCTACTTACCTGAAACCCTCCTGTGATATCAGAATTTTCCAAGTTGAAATCCCCCCCCCTCCCATTCACTAAATGAGGTAAAAGAGGACATTCGCAGCATCAAGAAAAATGGAGCTCCAGGCCCTGATGGTATCCCTGCCAAACTAATCAAAGTTGAGTCCCCTCTGCTAGAGACTATACTACATAAAGCAGTTTTTGTCACGTGGTGGACAGATCATTTCTCAAAACGCAGGCGAAAACGATCATTATACGGATCCACAAAAAAGTCCCTAAAAATGACTGCGAAAACAAACGGCCCATAAGCCTTACAAGTCAACCTGCTAAAATGATAACAAGGATTCTTCTAAACTGAATCAGAACCATCTGGCTGGTTTCTTCCCAAACGGTCTACCACTGACCAGATCTTTGTAGAAAGGTAAATTGCAGAAAAACGCCTTGAATTTGGCAAAGAAATTCTTCAGCTATCAATTGATTTCTTCCTCTCATTGATCAGCTTGCATTCTACTGGTAGTTGACTAAAAGTGTAAACTTCAATCCTATAAAATATAAGAAAAATCTCAACTTCATTAATGTTGGTGAACCTTTTTGCTGATTGGCTGAAACGTATTTTTTTTTGGTAAAAATTATATTGGTGGATATTCTGTAGTTACCACACATGAGCAAATACTTTTAGGAAAAATTGTCCGTGTTCAATATGAACTAACAATACCCTTGATCTTGTCCTTAAGTCAGTTAAGTCAAACAAGACCACTGACACCATAGATGCTCTAGTCAAGAAGTTGAACACAGCACCTCCTCCGATCTCTGAGCAGGCCTCCGATCTAGTATGACGGGATGGACTGTGGCATATATTCACCCAATAAGGTGTTCCCAAAAATACAGTTGGTATGATCAAAAACATGTACGACAGCAACCATAGGTGCGTTCAAGCCCCAGAAGATCAAAAAGAAGAGTTTGCAAGGACTTGGAGCGTGCTCCAAGGATACACCTTTTTTTCTCTGCACGTTTTCAAATTTTTTTGTACGTAATAGTGTACCTGCTTGAGAACCATGTAGAAATAATATTCAACAGTGTTAGCATCGACACACTAGCTTATTCCGATGACCTCAGAGGCTACCAGAAACCAAGTCCAGTCTATAGGCCCGAGTCTCCGAACTTCAATCAGCATCAAATAGCTTCGGCGTACGAATAAACCAAAAGAAGATAAAAGTTGAGCGCCCCAAGAAAGTACCAGACACGTCTCTGTTCATGTCCTAGTAAGCGGCAAAAGAGTCAAATTGGTAACAAAGTTCATGTATCTAGGGAGCCTACTATCATCAGACAACAATTGTTCCGACGACATAAAACGAACACTAGCCCTCGAAGTGCAAGCTACAAGAGGATGCTCCCATCTTCGAAAATAAGTACCAATCAACGCAATTGAAACTCCGACTCTTCGACTCACTAATCATCCCTGTTGTCATCTACGTCTATGAAACAAGAACACTAAAAGTCGAAGACGATCGCCAAATATCATTCTTCAAAACGAAATGTCACCGCCGTATAGCTGGTGTAACGTATCTAGACAGAATCCTCAACGAAGGCAACTGAAGGCAACTTCAGCGGGATTTCTTTCGAAGGCAACTGAAGCGGGAAACTTCAATTCTCAAGAATGTGCCATAACACCAACTCAGGCAGCAGGGTCACAATACACCGAATAGAAAAACCCAGCCTGCCAAAAGTTACCTTTGAAGGAAGGGTCCACGCTATCCGTTAACATGGAAGACCTAGGAAGAGATGGGAAGACATCGTCGGAAGTGACCTCCTATGCCTCCTCAAACAAACTGACGACAGAATCTCATTTAGGATACTAATCCCTAAACGTGTAAAGAAGATGGTCCCACGAATGTGTGAAGACGTCCGAGACAAAAGTGAGTGAGTAAGTGAACAGCATAATAATCTTCGGCAATCAACCTCCGTTAGCGTTTGAGATTTTACGAACGAAAAACTAGTTTTTCTTATTCATTTTTACAAGGATACATGGGGACATGAACATGGGGATACTGAAGAAGATGTGGTAAAGCACTAAAAGCCACTTAATTTTGAAACAGCTGAAGGAAAAATCGTAGCAAATTGCAATTTTTATTTATGAATTGACTAAAATGAATGCATGGGGCGAAATTACTTTTATTCTGATGTCCTTGGTACCACGACAGTTTAAGCAATCAAAAGTATTATTAAAAGAGAACCTTTCCTTTATTAGTCTTATATGGTATAAATACAGTCCAATGAGGGAAGGAATTCTAAAAAATGAATTGTTAAGATCAAACACATACAATAACAGATGATCACTAAAATAATTCATAATAATGATAAATAAAGACAACTGGATTTCATTTCCGATTTTCTTTTCACTCATTAATACAAAAACATATCTATAGCAAGCCATGGCCTGATTAAAAGCACGATTTGTCTCGGCCAAAATGGAATGATGTACTTAACAAGGCTTTAAATCCATAGATTTTAATAATCCAAAGTTTTAATAGAGACATAAAGTACATTGTATCTTTATTGTTCTGAGCGTTGGAGTTCACAAATGAATAATGAGCTACGGTGCATCTAGAGTCTGTCACAGTTTGATATGTAACTATAGACGATAAAATACCCCTAAAAGTTAATTTACACTCGGTTCAACTTATCCAGAGAGGAGTAGAATTTAAAGGCTTGACTCTTTTTATCTAAAAGCATTTGAACTCGAACCCCTTTCCGTCTGCTGTAACAGTACCTGAAATTTTTTTCGACCTTCCTCCTGCCTCCCTTTGTCCCTCTGAGACTCTGACTCCCTAGAGAAGTGGGTGTCAAAGCTCCAAAACTGACCAGGTATACTCTGGTTCAAATCGCTATTCTCGAAGCTTTGTGCCGATTTTTGTTCGGGCTCGGAAAAATTCGTAACTTGTGCGTAAGGGGCAATGTGCTCGTAACTTATGTGATTGTTGACACATTTTCTTGTCGTCACTGTAGTTTAATTATCGTAATATTTTTTATTTTGTAACTAATTGATTGAGTAAAAAAATACCATGCTTGGGCCATTCAAGTGAGGGTGTACCTTGTTTACAATCATTGATTTGATTTGGAATTAGTTTTCTCATAAAACACGGAAGTGCTACACCGAAGTCTATTACAAGAGTTGCCTTATAGGTTTTAATTTACTAACCCATTTTCAGAGGTACATTTGCTTAATCAATGTAGGAGGAGCTATTATTCAGAAAGGTAGGACTCCAACAATTATGTCCCAAAAACAAATCACATAATTAGAAAGAAAAATAAATTCGATGCACAGGAAAATTTTTAGAGAAAGAAACAACTATAAACGCAAACACAGAGCCCTGCATATCCAACAAGTATAACTGAGCCTTACATACAAAACAAACAATTGCTTTTCCCAAGAATATCTTCCGAAGAAAACTTAAAATTTTGCAGTTGGGACGGCTTAATTCGTGACACTATAATTAGTGGTCCAACTCTTGAACAAAATAATTTGTGATAAAAGGTTTTTTATAAAGGTTATATTGTAAGTAAGTAAGTAAGTATGACGGCACTAGACCCTTAAGGTTCAAACCGGCGGTGCTTATCTCCGTTTCGTGGCCTTCAGCCAGGAAGTGCGATGGGGGGCTAGGGGCCAGTCATCCTGTGCTTTCGCACACCCCTCCTGCTTACCTTCCCCAGATTTCTCCAGGTACCCATTTAGAGCTGGGTCGACTCTGACTAAGCTTACACAGTCACACCACTGACCCGCGCCCCAAACCCAAATAACTGGCCACGCCAGGGATCGAACCCGTGCCCCTTGGACAAAGAATTCACACGGGCGCTATGAAAGGTTATAATGTAACGGAAATAAATAGCATACCTTAAGAGTGTGTTTCAAATATGGAATAATCTCCTTCAAAACTGCTTCTTCGTCCAAGTCAACATTTTGCTTCAAACCTTGGGGTCCCATCTTGTCCACCCGTTCTTTGACAGCTAGCACAAATGGCATTACCTTTTTCATGTACTTCTTTAACTCTGGTCGCTTACCAAATTCTGTTGATAAGAACTTGTTGTCCGGCAGTTTACCCTCAGGCTAAATAAATAATAAGAAAATGTAATATAATTTACAAGAGCATTCAATTTGTATTGAACCAAATCGCGTTTCACATACTATCTTTCCGTTCAGTTTTATTATTACTGTTGTCGGCCTCAAAGATTTCAGGAGCTTAAAACTAGTAGTTTTGTTAAAACTATTTAAAATTGGTTAAAGTTTTTATTCGTAAGATAGTTCTTTATTTATCTTATAAGATAGTATTACGTTATAAGATAGTATATGCAGTTATTCTTTTAAAATAAAATATTCGTAATTATCAGTATCGAACTTCCAATTTTCGCGAAGGTGAAACAACGGTTTTTGCAAGAAAACTGATTTTTAAATGTTTATTATTTTTATGACACAATAAAAATCTGTGCATTTTCACAAATAAAAAGAATTCAACACTCCTGTCAAGCTTTCAGTTTTTCAAAATGTGGAATAATAATTTTCTCTGAAACTCATGGCTTTAATCGGTCAGAATTTTGTTCATTCTTCAAGATAGTAGCAGTTGAGGTATTAGCTAACAAACAAATTAAAGTAAAGTTATTAATCTTGTTCCTCAGTGTAACTATGAATATATTTTTGCCAATTTTATCTGATAAGTATTAAAAAAAATGTTTTGAATAAATTACTAATACGAAAATTGTAACCTCAGATTGCCAAAGAATTTGGATTTTTTTTTTTTTGTAATTTTCACCTGTTAACAATTTAAAAAAAAACAATAAGTTACTTTAAAAAAAATATAACCTCGAAAATTGTAACCTCAGACGAAAATTGTAACCTCAGATTGCCAAAGAATTTGGATTTTTTTTTTTTTGTAATTTTCACCTGTTAACAATTTAAAAAAAAACAATAAGTTACTTTAAAAAAAATATAACCTCGAATTGCTAAAGATTTTCGAAATAAGAAGAACAACTAAATAAATCCACTTGCTTTAAAATTAAGAAGCAAAAAATACTGTGCTCAAACTCTGGTTAGAAGTACTCTAAAAATCCGCCAGTTTTCTCACTTCCATGATTCCATAAATTGGGGAAATCCTCTTGACATGGAACGAGTGTGAAATAGAAAAGTTTCAAGGTTTTGCAGAGCTGAAAATCTTGGTACTTGGGCGTCAAAGTGGATCGTAAATTTGGTTTTTAATTCTTGCATTAAACATTTCTTAAACTAAACAATTAAATGGCATAACGTATAACATTTTTCAAGTTTAAACATTAAATTACTACTTGTGAAACCAATACTTTCCAAATTATATAATGTATTAGGATTCTAATTTATCTGTTATTACTTACAACAAAACAATATTTGTGTTATTACTTTCTGTCTATTTTTTTTTATTATTATTCTACTTATCTTATTTTCTTATTTATTTAACTTGTTTTGTTTTCTTATTTAATGTACTTATTTTACCTTTTTGTTTATTTTACTTGTTCATATACTTATTTATTAATCTAGACTATAATTTATTTATTTTTATTATTCAATTTTTATTTACGTTAATTCTTATTTTAAAAGGGCTTCACCTTTTCAACCTCTAAACCGCTTTTACAGATGATGTAAAACAAAGCTAAAAGTTAATACCGTCCCAGCCCCAATTATGTAGAGGTTGGATCATGTGGCTTGTAAAGAAAAGCTAAGCTCCAAGAATTGAGTCGATTACGAAGACAGCTTCCAAAGTCAAGTGTTGCATAATGCTTGATATAGGATGGCGCAAAGTCACATTGCCATTTCTAAATGAAATATTTTTTTCGATAAATTAGTTTAATTTTTAAAAATTGCAAAAATCAATATAAATGCAAGTAAGAATACATCAAAAACTTAAGAGACTAGAGATAACCTAATTTTATATATATATAAAAAAAAATGGACACGATACCCTAGGAACCCAGAGATATGAGGCTCCCTCCTACTAAGCCTGTGACAATTGACTTTGTGAAGCGCATTCAACAAGAATATCGTTCCGTTGGTGATACGCCTCAACGATGCAGTTTAGTACATACGCCTGAAGATACTAAAAACCTGCAGCACGCTGTTGAGGACGATCCAAACACATGTGTGATTACGTGACGTTATTTGATTATTTTACATGATAATATCAAGTGACAACAAAACATTACATAAATCCAAATAAAATTCCGGTCTTAAACCACGAAACAAAAAAACAATAAAATAACCTAATTTAAAAAAAATATATTCTAAATTTAAAAGGTAATGTGACTTATGTACCACACTGTGTAAGAAGCCAGCAGCTGTAAGATAATTTTTGATTCTATCTAAACACTGCTATTTTAGCCAGCCCGCTTTTTGCCAAATCCAGCCTAGCAAAATGGTGAATGTGAAGAATGGTGTGGGAAAAAAACAAGAAAATATTTAAAGGAAGCAGAAACTTGGTGGCAGGAATTGAAGAGTCTGGTCTGAGTAAAGTGGGGTGGAGAAGGAGTGCACGCAGGTATATTGACTTCAGACGGCTTGGTATTGTATAGGTGGCTTAATAATTGTAATAGTCATGTGATTTGGACCTCGATCAAATTTTCGATACAGCATAAAAAAAGCGGATTTAAAAATAAATCCTAAAGAACAATACGTAGATGGGCATAGACAAGGGAATGCTAAGGGACAATATTGCTTCTCTGCCCTAGGGAAGACCGAAAAGGTATGGGAAATATGAAATACATTTATACTATAAAAAAACTTAAGAATATATTTCTATCAAAAATACATTTTCCCTGTGCCGTGCATCTCCAACACGGAAAAATTGGTTCCATTACAACTGAACCACCGTGTAACTGAAGCCCAAGCAACTGAATCCCCGTGCAACTGAACTGCCAAGCAACTGAGCCACTGTAGCTGAAACCCCCATGCAACTGAACTTCCGTGTAACTGACCCCCATTTAACTGATCCCTCGTGCAACTCAACCCAATGTAACTAAACCCACGCGTAACTGATCCTCCATGCAACTGAACCACTGTGCAACTGAAAAACCGCGCAACTGAATCCTCGCATAACTGAACTCTGATGCAACTCAAACACTGTACTTATATTGGGTAAAATACAAGTTAAAATCTTTACATGTTCAACCTTGTTGGGATTGCTTGCTTTTTAAAGTCTTAATATAAATGACTGTCAAGATGATTAATAAAAAAGTTCTGTTTTGTTGTCACAAAAACAAAGAAAATCGGACGTCACAAACTCTTATTTCTCCTTTTTTTATGTATGTTAATGGGTTTCCCTTTCACCTGTCACTGTCTACGGGTGTAGGCGTTTACACCCCCCCCCCCTGCTGAGGACAAATTCTCCCTTGGAAAAAAGCCCTCGCAAAAAATATGGTTTTTTGAGATGGAATATTTTATTTGGGTTCTGTTATTATTTAGTTTAGCTGAGAGTTGCTAAGGAAAGTGGAAAAGAGGAATTTATGTGTAAGTCTTCCCTCCTACCTTCCCCCCCCCTCCCTCTGCAAAAAATAATTTTCTCATGGAAAATCGCCAGAAACTCCCCTCCCTTCAGAAAACTTCCACGCGAAAATTATCCGTATGCTTTCTAATAACAAACACTATCTGTAAGCAATGGACAAATTACAAAACCTAAAAAGGTAATTAAACTTACGCAATGGGGTTCTCTGATTGTTTTGTAGCTAGGAAGAGAGCCTTAAAGGGTGCATTTTAATGCCAAAACTCTCAACTCTCATTAAGCCTTCGGATAATATCGAATTAGCTCTAGGTGAGAGACGAAAGGAGGATGGAGGTAGAATTTAGTTATAATTCCCATGCAGTTCTAGTCTTTTCTTTTTTTTAAGTCGAAAGTGAGTGGATACCAACCAACCTTAAGGGGTATTTTTCAAGGGTAAATTTCTCTGGGGAAGTATTTTCCAGGAGGGGGGGATTTTCCGCGAGGTGGTATAGGCCGAAGGTGCTTTCCCCCGGGAGGGGGCTGGTTATGCTCCAATCACTTATTACTTTTAAAAAGGGCAGTAAAACCTTGAATTTCAAATCAAACAATAGCACTTGATTAATAAACGTGATGAACAAAAACCCCCACAGTCCACGGGGAAAGGACTGAGGTTATTGCAAGTTACCCATTGTTAAAATTTAAGGATTTTATAGAATAGATGGCCATACAAACTTTGGAGAAGGCTCATTTGATTCAAAATTGAAGTTTCAGGTTTAATTTTGAAAAATCGAAGGTAATCAGAGTACAATTAGCCTCTCCCTTCTAACCACCATTTCCCCCAAAACGCATTTGATCAAAATTAAGGAAAAAATCTATTTTTTCAAAATAGTCTAAAGATCAAATAACCATGCCCCTGTGATTAAAAACCCCACCAGCAGCTCCTGGAACAAGGGCTGTAAGTTAAGCTAGTTACTCAATGTGAACAAATAATGTTTTTATGGAAATGATTTTTGTATGAGCTTGGGGGGGGGGGGGGGGCTGCTCATTCAATTGAAAATCAAAAGTTCAAGTGCCACTTTTTAAGAGGTAAAAGTGATCGAAGGGCTTCCAGCCCCACTCTCTTTTTTCCCCAAATACATCCGATTGATAATTTCGAGATGATCATTTTATTTAAAACAGGTCAAGGGTTAAATAACTATGCCTCCAGTGTTCACAACATCAAGCCTCTGGTGCAAGGGCTGTAAGTTATGCAAGCTGCCTATTATTGACATACAAAGTGATTTTTTTTTTTTTTCAAAGAGAGGGCATGTTTGATCCTATAAATAAAAAAAAGCATAGAGCATTAAGGTCAAACCTAGGGGAAATGTCAAGAAGAATGCCCAACACAATCAAAAGACGTTTTTCCCTTTATTGGTTGTAAAAAAGAAATGACGACGTATCTGTAATGTGTCGAGAACAGCTGAGGGTATAAAACCTGCGCACATGAAGTTCAAACTTTCTGGGCATGTTGAGGGAATGTTGAAAAAACGGCTGGAGTGCAACCAGTCACCCTCCCATATCCTTTTTAGCTGCAATCTCCTCAATGTTATCTGATCAAAATTATATATCTAGATTAACAAAGGTCAAATATTTTAAACACATGTGTTTATTAATTAACGTCCAGGAAGGTCTGATTTATCTGAAAAAAAAGAAAATAAAATCAGCTATAATGGTTTGTGACATCGGATCTTCTTTTTTTTTGAAAAAAATAAAACAAAGATTTTTTACGAAAGATCTTGACAGGCGTTTATATCATGGCTTTAAGAAACGAACGATTCCAACAAGGTTGAACATGCAAAAATTCTAACTTGTGTTTTACCCAATGATATTGCCTCATATTTTCAGAATACTGAAAAACTGAGTTCAGTGGTTCAGTTGTACGAGGGATCAGTTACACGGGGGTCCAGTTGCAAGGTGTATCAGTTTTACGGTGGTGCAGTTGCAAGGGGTTTCAGTTAAATGGGATTGAGCTGCACGGGGGGGGGGGTAGTTAAATGCGGCGGTTCAGTTGCCGGGTGGTTCAGTTACACGAAGGTCCAGTTGCACAGGGGTTCGATTATAAAGGGGTTCAGTTGGACGGTGGTTCAGTTACGGAAGTTCAGTTGCTTGCGTTTCAGTAACGCGCACATCAGAAAAATTAAAGCATATACAAACATGATGAAGCCCTCCTATACTCAATTTAACACGAAAAAAAAGGCTGCTTCTGCTGCCTTTAAAAACATACGTTTATAGAGTAACAGCATTAAAAATAGACGTATTTTACATATTTACCGTTCAGTTATCATCAGGCAAAATTATCACTTAAATTACTTCCATTTAAAATTTGATTGAAGTTAGATATAAATTTTATAAATTTTCTAAAGGGGGCAATATTCAAATAACATAAAAGATTTAAATTGGCTTCTACATAAGAAAGCTTAGGAGTAATCGTTCCACCAGCCCTGGGAAGAATAAAAATGCATGTGAAGGTCAATACCTGTGTGCAGTATAAATAGACACAGAATATGTTTCTAAAACAAAATAATTCCCCTGAGCCCTGTCTCCCCCAAAGGCACATTAACACGTATAAAGGCATACACGAACGAATAAGCCCTTTTATTGCCAACTATACAAGAAAAAGTGATAAGGCGTGTCTTTGACGTATAGAAAACCATTAAGTTGAGACCATAACTTAGAAAAGAGAAAGCCGTTTCCCGTTACTTTATATTCAAAATGACTTTCCCTTGAAAGCAAACCGCAAAGGAAATTCTGGATAAGATCTCTCGTAAAATCTATTAAGTAAACAACCCCTGCTTTGGACACTTTCAGTTTCTTTTCCTTTCATTAAGCTATCTTTGAGTAGTTGTGCTAAGCTTTGCACGAGAGATCAAGAGAGAATGGAATTCTATGGGTCAATATAAATGAAACTAGAGATAATCAGCTAATATCCATATCTTAGCCATAATCTCCTCAACGAGAGGAGAAAGAAAGTTTTGTCATCATATGTTGTTTTGAGGTTCATGGCTGTTAATACTCATAATCATCAAAACTTGTTCAATACATAAATTGTTCTGGGTACCCGACTGACTGACCGTATTTCAAATAGTAGGCTGTACGAAAAGTGCGGTTCAATCCCGCTTTCTAGGGCTATAATGAGAGAAAGGTTGAGATGGCTTGGGCATATTCTGTAGATGAAGGATGACAGGTTGCCAAAGATTGTCCTTTTCGGCCAACCATCTAGGGCTAAAGGGAAAGCAGGTCGTCCGCGGTTGGGGTGCGAGGATGTCGCAAAGAAAGATTTAAGGAAAATGGGACCTTCTAGGAAGGGTTTAAATTGGAAGGCTTTGAATATATTGGAATGGAGGATGAGCACGTATATATGTGCTAGACTTAAGCAGGCTGGCGTTGCAATAAGTTTTTAGTAGTAGTAGTTGCAAGATAATTTTACTGAGTTCCCTAGGTACTAAGGCTCATTTTCTCAAGAAAAAAGAATAAATGGTTCAGTAACAAAACTAGCCCTATTTCCTTCTTTGTTTTTATTTTGTTAGCAAACTTTCCATCTTCCAAATTAGTGACCTGATCACTTTTATAGACAATGATGGAAGAACAAATTTCATTGTTATTATTGACCTCGAACTGATACACACTTGAATTTGACCTCATTTCCTGAATTTTACCAAAGAGGTATGAATGACGAGGACACCTATGTTTCCCTTGAGTGAAATTTAGAAACAAAGCAAATATTAGTCTTTTATGAACTCTAGCCTCTTTTGTATTTGAATTGAAAAGCGAAAAACCTACTGATAAGAACTTTCATTCAAAAGACTGCAAAGTTTTTACCCTGAATCCTGAAGGGCAATATAATTAAGACAATAAGAAAACTAAAATGCACACATGTGACGATACATATATTTCATAACCTAATACTATGCAAAACATACTGCTATAAAGCACAAGCAATTAGTAAGAAATGGAGAGGTTTTATTTGGTTATAAACACAAGACCGTAGCTTACAAAGCTTTGCTAGATTTTTTTTTTATTATAAAGTAATATATAAGAAAACGGCATTGTGGTAGCCCTGCAATTGGTCATTCAGTCCATAAATAATTTTTCTGGTCGCCTTTGAACAAAAACAATAATCCTGCACATACAAAAAAATGATCTTCCTTTCTGCAAATTAAATAAAAGAAAACAAGTTGTTTTTTTTTAACTGAAAGTAAGGAGCAACATTAAAACTTAAAACGAACAGAAATTATTCCGTATATGAAAGGGGCTGTCCCCTACTCATTGCCTCGCTCTTTACGCTAAATTTTTTATTGTTTTAAAAAATAAAGTTGTGAGACAGAGTCAAACTTTAGCGTAAAGAGCGAGGCGTTGAGGAGGGGACAGCCCCTTTCATACACGGAATAATTTCTGTTCGTTTTAAATTTTGATGTTGCTTCTTACTTTCAGTTGAAAAAAGTTTTTTAAATTACTTAATTTCTGATCGTTTTTTCAAATCATGCTGGGAAATCTGGCACCCCCATCATAGCAATTTCCCTTCCACCATGGAAAGATCCTCTCACGTAACCCCCCCCCCCCCAACTACCAGAAAAAATCCCTCCTGAAAACTTCTGTATACTTCCCAATAACCAATACTATATGTAAACATTGGGTAAAGTTCATAACTTGCAGATCTCCCCTCGGGGATTGTGCGGGATTAAGTCATCCTCAAAGACATAGTTATTGTATTTTTCAACCATGCTGAACGAAATAGCCATCTCAAAATTTTGATCGGGTGACTCTGGGCAAAAATGAGCGTGGGAGGGTGTCTAGTTGCCCTCCATTTTTTGGTCACTTAAAAAGGGCACTATAACTTTTAATGTCCATTTGAATGAGCCCTCCCACGATATTTTAGGAACACTGGTTCTATACGAGCACCCCTGGAAAAAAAAAAACACGAATCCGTGATCTTTCTCTTCTTGCAAAAAAAAAAATACAAACCCACATTATTACGCTGAATCTGACGGCGTGAATTTCATTAAAGTGTCTACTCCTTTTCTTCAAAAATAAGACAAATTTTCTCAGGCACGTAACTTTTTGATGGGTAAGACTAAACTTGATGAAACTGATATATTTGAAATCAGCATAATAATCTAATTCTTTTGATATGTCTATTGGCATCAAAATTCCGTTTTTTAGAGTTTCGATTACTATTGAGCCGGGTCGTTCATTGCTTACAGTTCGTTACCACGAACTGGTTTATACACCTTTGTAAATTATTCCCGAAAGGTGAATACCCCCCCCCCCCCAGAAGGCGGTAGGAATTGAAATATTTCATTTTTTTAAAATCAGAGGCTTGAGCCCAAATTATACAAGAATTACTATATATCATAATTTTGTGGGAAGAATAGAACGCCTTTCATGGCCACCATAACCACTGTTCTAAATCTATGTCACCGTATTCGACTTTGTTCCTCCAGGTTTTTGGATTTAAGGATGTAAAAACTCAGTTTAGAAACAACAGTAAACCACTATATTTGCTAAAATATTTAATTTTTTCCTTTGAGACAAATTACACTCCCTTAAAATGCAACTTTTTGATTGTAACCTTTCCTTTAATATTTTACCACTTGAATTGGTATACTTATCTATTTGACAAGTTTATGGTCTATTGACAACTATACACCTTTTCCTTTTTGGCCAACCATCTAGGACCCAACAAAAAGCAGGTCGTCCCCGAATAAGGTGGGACGATGTCGTAAGGAAAGATTTAAGGAAAATGGAAAATTCTTTAAATTGATTGGGATGGAGGTGAAGCGTATGTGTTGGGATCAGGCGGCTTGGTGCTGCCGTAAGTTTTTAATAGTAGTAGTAATACACAAAGCTAAAAAACATCATCAACAATCAGCAATAATACCACCCTAGTCTAACAACGGTCTAGCCTAGTGTGAAAAAATGCTTTGGGCAAAATCACGTCCGATTCTCACTTCAGCTTAAAAAACAACAACGCTTGTTAGATTTCTGTTTTGTTTAGGGTAAAGACATTGAAATTCGTTGGAATAGAACAGGAAAAGAAGTACTGATAATGGTATTTGGAAAAATGTCCTTTCTGTCTAGACTCAGCTGTTGTTCAATTATGTAATTTTTTTCTCTCTATAAAATTGGTAACATTGATAATTTGCGGAAATGTCAATTTTGCTTATGCCCAACTTTGCAAAGATCTAACTACACAAAATAATAGCATAATGGAATTAATCCCAAAAAATGCAGCAAAAACATAAAGAAAACAAAGTAAGAAGCAGCATTAAAACTTAAAATGAGCAGGAATTAGCTGCCCCATTCCCACTCAACCCCTGCTCTTCAAGCTTGAAGTTTTTTAATACTTTAAAAAAGTTTCTGATTCTAATTAAAGGGTTCTTGTGTTTTAGAAGGCGTTCTTAAAGAATTACTACTACTACTACTACTACTACTACTGACAACTCACCGCAGCACCAAGCCACCTGAGGCCAACACAGCTACGCAAGCTCCTCCTCCATCCCAATCTATTTAAAGCCTCCATTTTTACACCCACCCACGGACGAGGACTACCCACCCACCCCAGACGAGAACGACCTGCTTTCCGTTTATCCCTAGACGGTTGGCCGAAATGAACAATCTTGGGCAATCTGTCATCCTTCATCCGCACAACGCGCCCCAGCAACCTCTACCTTTCTTTCATTATAGCCCAAGAGAGCGGTATTGAACCACATTTTTCGTATAGCCTATTATTTGAAATACGGTTAGTCAGCCGGGTACCCAGAACAATCCATAAGCAATTTCTCTCGAAAACATCTAGCAAATCTTCATCCGCTTTTCTGCGCACCCATGCTTCAGAGCTATATTTGACCACTGTCATCACTGTAGCTTCTAATATTCTAATCTTGGTTTGCATACTTATCTTCCTATTCTTTCAAACTTTTTTAACTGTGAGAAAACACCCTGAGCCTTGTCTATTTTACTTTTAACACCTTCACTGCTCCCATCATCTTTACTAATAATAACACCAAGTTAAGTGAAGCTGCCCACCTGATCAATCTTTTCATTGTCCAACGTCACCTTTTCATCTTCACTTATTCCTAGCCTTAGTCACTTAGTCTTTTTAACATTAATTTTCAAACGTATTCTAGCACCCTGAACTCGCAAAACCTCTACAACTTGATTCATTTTGCTTACACTTTCATCTAGGATGGTTAAATCATCAGCATAATCTAAGTCCAAGAGACATTTTCCTCCCCATTTGATTCCGTGGTCTCCCATTGCCCTTCCTGTGCTCCTTAAGACAAAGTCCATCAAAATTATACATATAAAGGGGGATAGAACACAACCTTGCTTAACTCCTGATTTAACGCAAAACCAGCTGCTAATTTCATTTCATACCTTAACCGCAGCAGTGTTTTTCTCGTTCATAGCACTAATCACTTTAATGTATTTGTCTGGTATACCATACAAGGTAAAACCTTTACTAAAGCTCTTCTATCGACAGAATCGAACGCTTGCTCATAATCTATAAAACTGAGGACCAAAGGTGTTTGACAACTCAGTCACTTCTCAATTATTAACCTAAGAGTGAATATTTGGTCGACACAACCTCTACCTTTACTAAAACCGCACTGTTCTTCTCTTAAAACTTTGTTTACGGCATTTCTCAGTCTAAAAAGTATCATATTACTAAGTAATTTATTACCTACAGAGACCAGACTAATGCCTCGATAATTACTACACTCACTTAAAGATAATCACTCTTAAAGATTTGGGGCAAAAAATCAAACTTTAGCGCACAGAGCGAGGTATTGAGGGGGAGGCGGCTCCCCTCATATAATGAATAATTTCTGTCCGTTCTAAATTTTAATGTTGCTCCTTACTTTCAGTTGAAGAAACTTTTTTTTATTATCGCTGGTCAAACGACGGGAATCAGCCTTCCCCCTCCATGGAAAATCCTCCCTACGAAAAATTCCTCCATGAAAAGTTCCTACCTTGTACCCCCCCCCCCCCCCGAGACAATTCCACCCTCGCTGAAAATTCCCCTGGAAAACTTCCTGCCGACAGTCCCGACTGAAAAATTAGTCTACTTTTATTTGAAAAAGACTTGTTTTACAATTTACTTTCTGATTGTTTTTCAAATCATGCCGGAAATCCCTTTCTCCGAGAAATTTTTTGTCAGGGATATCCCCCCTCCTCAATGGAAAGTTTTTTCGCACAAAACTCCCCAGCGGAAAATTTATTTCGCAGAACATCCCCCTCTTCCCCCTCTACCTTCCCGGAAAAATAACCTAGACAATCCCAACACGCTGAAAATTTTCTCAGGAACATCTATACATGTAAACTCGAGTCGCCAAAGAGAAAGTAAAACAAATAAAAAGAATTTCATATAGGAATTGTGGTAAATTTCACGTGTAAAATTTTCCCTGGAAAGTTCACCCCTTGAAACTTCCCCTGCGGAAAAAAAGGGGTGGATCAAGGCTCCTACCGGAAATTTCTAAGTTATATTTTGACTTCTTTTCTTAGCTTAGCTGTCAAGCTATCAAGCTTACCATCCAAAATCTTATAAAAAAGACAAGGATAGCTTATGCGTCACTTGTCTCTAACGTTACACCCCTTAGTCGTTTCTATCTTTCTAAACTTTATAATAGTCTAACTGTGCCTCCTCTTCTTGCTCTGTCTCCTATTTGGCAACTTTTTCCTCCTTGAAAAAAAAAAATTTATTCACCGGATTTATTTTAAATTTGCTGAATTCCTTTTACATATGCCCCCTTGGACTAGTAACTCTTTTTTTGTTCCAAAAATTTAAACTCATTTTTCCTTCCACAATTATTGATAAAAGAGCGAAAGATTTTAAATCTTCCGCCAGTAAACTTGACCATGATTGTTCCTCTTTATTTTTATGATGGTGTTATGATTTTTTATGTCTTGATTATCTCGTGATTATGATATATGATTTACGATTATTATGATTGTAAAAACTATTTATTTTTGTTCAGGGTATAAATTTTATTCTCTTTTCTCTTTTTTTCCCATTATTTACTCTATGATTCAGGGGATCTGTGCCCATTTTTGTTTTGACAGGTTAAATTGTCTCAATATTAATTAGTGTAAACTAATTAACATTGAGACAATATTCAGGGAATATGAGAAAAAGATGCCGAACCAACACTTCACTTTCGTACAACAAAGGGAGCGGGGAGCTTATAGGAGTGGGATCTCTTGTGGGGTAAAATTAGGAAGATAGGAATTAAAATAGATATTAATTAAAACGACTAGCGCCACTCCCAGTATAGCACCGGGTTACTTCACTAGAAAAGCAGAAGACCCCAATTAAAATTAGGACATGATTTATCAACAGTGCAATAGGACTAATGCTAAAATTTTCCTGCAAGCTGATAATTAATCAGCAATTTTCATTTTCAAGAATTATTTTAAGAGAAGATCGCGTCTTCACAAAGTAAGCCTACTTTTGCAAGGGAAAATTCTGACGGGTTAAGCAGCTTAGTTGACTTAAAGTTGGTAGGTCTACTGCGAACAGAGCTCATTTTTCTTTCCCCCCTCCTCACTTTCAAACAGGTGGATTAACAAGTATGCAGGATTTTTTCGTCAGAGTTACCACATTCTAGATGAAGTTGGTTCGGCAGTAGCACCGGTTTCCATGTCTACAAGTTTCATACACACTTGCGTATCACAGTTAGCGGGTTTCCACTGTGAAACTTATTCTGCAGTAAAGTGATTTTTATCAAGCCAAGGTCAATTCCGGTTTGAGGACGGGATAGAAATTCATATATTTTTAAAGGCTTGAATTTTGAGGCAATAAGTAAATTTTAATCCTTTAAAACTTAATCTTATGCCAAAAATGTGTCTACAATCCTGAGGGTGGATAAGCAGGGAGAGATAAAGACAGTTTCTCTTAGAGGGGTAGGGGCGAAAATATGGCAGGTATTTTTAATTTTTCCTAGAAATCTTTCATAACAACCTCGGGGGGGGGGGGGAGGGGGAAGCGGGGGATTTTTATAGTCATTCAGCTGGAATAGAAACTATTGTTTTGAGTTCACATCTCTCTATGTGGAGGCATACCTAAATAAATGTTAAACTAACCGTGCAGTGTTCTTCCAGAGTTGACAGGATAATAGCTTGCCAGCTTGGATAGGACTTGGCTATCCAAATGGTGGCATGAGTTGGCTCTTTAACTTTCGGAGCAGCTACTTTCTTGCCAGGCTTCCCAATTATCCGGGACTTGCCTGCTATCTTTCTAGTGTTGAACCCATGAATGGCCTCGTTAAGGTAGTTTCGAACACGAACAATTTGGGCATCAACCTGTGCCACTTTGGGCCAAGACTCGTTAAGTATGCTACCTTCCTGAAAAGAATATTTACCTTATTTAGTATATTTACGACAACTCAAACAAATTTTGTCACATTCAAACAAAACCGCAGACTGGGTAACAAAGTTTCCTGTTGGGTTCAGTAGAACAAACAAGGTGAGTCACAGTAACGAATACCGACTGTCGTCCCATAGAGGGCAAACGTGAAAAATCCAAGACTGGTGGAATAAGGTATGCACAGAACTATACTTGTCAGAATTAACCTAAACTCTATAAAAATGGGGTTTGACAACATGAGACTCACTTCTGGTAAGGTATTTATACAGATTTAAACGAATGTTCATGATTTTGGAAATGTGCATCTAATTTGTTTGGTCTTGGAATATAATTTGCTTGGTCATGGAAATAAAATAACAAAATAAACATAAATATAATACAATAAAATATGAACTAAGTTAAAACTATTTCTAAATTATGGACTTACCAAGTTTTGATGTTGAATTTCTGCATTGTAGTTAATAACATAATCATTAGGGATCGAACCCTAAGTATTCTACGAACAAATAGTGGGTGAAAATAGATAAAGAAATACCCCTAATTATGAGCTTCTAGGATGAGGCGGATTGAGTAAGAGTTGATTGAAAGCCCTTAAATAATCCAGGTTGGAAATCCTTGAAGGACTATGAATTTACTAACATGTGACACGTCCATTTTTCTTTTACATTATCTCCATAAAGCCTTTATTTTACATTTGCGATTGCCATAGCTGGGGCCCTCGTCCCATTAGCTGCAGGAATTAAGTTCTCATCGGAGTCACATTTTTTTCACCTTTCAACTGTTTTTATTAAAATAGAATTTTTAAAATGTAAGGGAAGTCAGTCCGCCCTTCGCGTCCAGTCTTTATAATAATGATACCAAAGAAAACTTTGATTTGACGATCAAAACAGCCTTCTCGGAATTTTATCCGTTTTATATGATGATACAGAGAAAAACATTTTGAAAAATTGAAGGGAATATCATCCCTCTTTACCAGGTCAACGCTCTGGCGTTGACTACGATTCTATGTTTGTGTAATTACCCTTAAACTAGATTTATCCATCAAAAGGTATTAGTCTAAGATAATTTCAATGCTGTTAGAGAAAAGGGGAAAAGTTTATGGGGGTACAATCACAACGAAATCTTACATAAAAGTCAAATTTCAACCAAACATCAAGTGCCTATATACAAAAATACATTTTTCTCCTCCCGCCGCTTTCTCTCTTCCTCTATCCCTCTGCATCACTGTCTAACTTCTCTTCTCCCTAATTGTCCCCTTTCACTTTTTTCGAATTCGTTAAGAACCGCAAAGCTAAACACGTCTGATTTCCCGTTCCTTTGTGGAAAATGATACATTGATATGCGCTATCCACTTTATCACGTTTAACCAAGCAAAAGTTTCTGGTACAACTTTAACCCCCATTTTGAACAAGAGAAATGCAAAGCCTGGGATACTTTCACAATAGAAATGCTTTGAGCAACTTCCAACATAGCCAAGCTTAATAGGTGACAACGACAAGAGTTCTGGAGTTCAATGTTGTTCATGATTGTACGAACTACATTGCAAATGTACATGACATTATTTTTAAATTGAAGATTGGTTGCTTCATTTTTATATTCTCTTTTTAGTATTATTTAAAATTGGGAGCATTTGGTCTTTAGGTTCGCTGTAAAAGTTCAAAATCGAAATCAAAACAAGCCATGTCCAGAAAATAAGTTTTGAAAAATTACGGTTGCAAGCTACTAGGCAGTACAAACGGAGATAAACCAAAAAGATACCTCTGTCGGCTATTTAAATGTCGTAGATTAAGACAAGACAACCCATCGAGTTCAAAATACGCTCATTAAGCACAAAGGGCATATTTTCCGTTTTTGTGTTTCAAGGTTCTTATAGATGTTGCGAATCGTTTCTTAGGACTAACAGAAAAAAAAGACGAATCAATGAACAGGCACGTACGGAGGAACTTTTTTCAGTGAGGAGGCAATAATAATAATGATGGTTTGACAAACTATTCTGAGCAGAGGCTCCTAGAAATTAAAAACATTTTGGCTGTCGGGGGATCCCACCCCCAAGACTCTTCCCCTGTGTGCGTCCTTGATAGCGCGTTTTATGCAACTTCATTACCCCATAAAGTAGGCTCACTAATCCTATAGGACAAATCTAGCCCAAAGCAAAGGATAATTTGAGCAATATTAACTTATTTAAGAATCCTGTTATCAGGACCTCCTTCCCAAACCCAATCCACAGCATTCAAATTTCCACGTTCAATATGGTTGGCGATGCTACTCTTTGTGAGGATAGATGATTGGTTATACGCATATCACCAAGACAAACGACCAAAGGACGTATCTGACGAGAAAATAAAAATTTTGTATTTTCTCTTCAGGAATATAAAAATTAGGTTTTGCAGATTTCTCTAATAAGTTTTATCAGCTGGGCGTTCTTCCAGGGCCAAATCTTTTCAATAAAAGGTAGAAAGTTCAATAGAAAAGAATCTATAATCAATTAATTTAGAATTTGACTTCAAAGAATATCCAGGATGATTCCTTCCCCAGAAAAAGGTAGAGTAAATTCCAAAGACAAGATCTTACTTGTTGATTATATATTAATTGGTTAAAACTGATAATAATAATAATATGCAAATGAAGCCGCAGAAGTGTGAGAAAGAGCATACAAAACTGAAAAAAGTGGAAACTAACACTTGTTTGGAAAAAATCGATGTCATCTAAAGCTGTCTGCGAAATCCTTCATTCTATTGAGCTTGAAAACACTTTCTTAGGGCATAATTTCAGCTTAAGGTCCAATCCTGAAATTGTTATTCTGGCTCAAATAATTTTTCAAGATATTGCAGAGTTTTGGATGCGCGATTTTACTTTTTAATGGTTTTAAAGAATATCCCAAAACCAAAGATTGTAGATATTAGGCATTGAACAGTCTATTACGCTAAAATCGTCAAGACGTGTCTTTACAGGTCCTTTAAAACGTAAGGAAGGTAAAGAACACCAAATGCCTTCATTAGTACGAGTTTAATATGAGCTAGTCAACCTAAGATATCAAGAACTCCACCTTTTTTAACACTTCTGTCCAGATATGCTCTGCCACATGGGGACAAATTGGTGACAAAATGAGCGCTTGAGTTTCAATGAACTTCCGAATCAGGTCACGATGCATATCCTCCATCGTTTGCTCCCTGTACTTATCCCTGATTTCTTGATACTCGAAAAAACAAGTTCCCAAAGCCTCTTTGAAAAGAAGTCGATCGAAATTTGCGCTCGACTCATTAATCTTTTCATTCATTGAACTGAAAGAGAAACAAAAGTGAAATATAAGGTTAGAATACCAAATACATAAATAGACAAAACAAAGATTTTCCTGAACGTTGAAAGACCGCTCTTATTCGAAGAAGTGCGTTGCTCAAGTGTGTTCGCTCTGCACACCTCCCACTCGTAAAATTTCGATTCTAATTTACATTAATTGTCTAAAAGTGACAGAAAATTTCCTCAACTCGGGAAAATGACCTACTAGGAATGATTATCCTCAGCATAGTTCAATAGCGTAATAGATATTCCACGAAACACATAACTGTGAAATACATCCTGCTGTGGCTTAACAATACTATTATCATAGGCATCGCAATAGCGCTGCCTAAGTAAAGAACGATGTTGGCACAATGTATTATTGATTTATTTTAATTTTTTTCTATAGACCAGGGTACTTCGTATCGAAGGAGTTGTTATAGAAACTTCGAAAAGGGCTCATTCGATTGAAAATTGGAGTTGCTTGTTCCCTTTTTAATAGTCGAAAGTGATTGGAAGCCAACTAACGAACCTTCAACGCCCACCATTTCCCCAAACACATCCAATCGAAATTTCAGGTAGCCATTTTGTTCAGCGTAGTTGATTTCTAGATAAAAATTATGTTTTTGAGAAGGACACAGCCCTCAGGACAAGGGATGTAAGTTATGTCCTGGGGGCATATAAGGTTTTTTATGGAAAGCGTTGTCGTAGAAACTTCAAAAAGGCTCATTCGATTGGAAATTGAAAGGGATAGTACCCTTTTTAATAGTCGAAAGTAATTGGATGGCAACTAGCCCCCATCTCACCCCCACCATTCCACTAAACATATCAAATCAAAATTTTGAGATAGCCATTTTGTTCAACGTAGTTTAAAGTTTTGGAAATTAGGTTTTTGAGGATGACAACCGCCCCCCCCCCAGCCCTCAAGGCAAGGGTTATAAGTTGTGCCCCGGGGGCATATGTGGTTTTTATTGAAAGCGTTGTCGTAGAGACTCAAAAAGGTCTCATTCGATTGGAAATTGAAAGGCCTAGTGCCCTTTTTAATAGGCGAAAGTGATTGGAAGGTTTGACATTTTTATAGTAAAGATCGATGTGGGTACAATGTATTATCATTTTTTTTTTTTTTTTTTTTTTTTTTTTTAGACCAGGGCACTTCGTCTCGAAGGAATTGTCTTAAGAGACTTGTCTTAGAGCGTTGTCGTAGAGACTCAAAAAGGACTCATTCGATTGAAATTAGAAAGGGCTAATGCCATTTTTAATAGTAGAAAGTGTTTAGAGGGTTACTAGTCCCCCTCCCACCCCCACCCTCCCATTTGCCCATTATGTTTAAAAACTAAATGTTGCCTTAAGATTAAATCAAAATGCATTGTGTTACTGCTAATTCCCAATAAGGCATCTCAGCAGTATCCCAAGAACGACTGAGGGTATTATGTTCAAACATTCGGGGCTACTTCTGCTCTTAAAATTTAACCAAATCAAAATAGCGTAAGTGTATCCAAGCTATCAAAGAAAGTAAACAGATTTTTTTTAGCGAATAGTATCAAGTTTTCTATTTCAGGTCAACTAGAGGAGGTATGAAACTAAATTAAACACTACTATTTGTGTCCAGATTTTTAAAAGGGTGTATGTTGTTAAAAATTGCTGAAAATTTTTCTCCAGCATACAAATAGCAGGCCAAACTATAAAGTCTTTAAAAAAACGAAAAGATTAAAAGAATTTTTTCTTTTCAATATAAAACGAACAGAAATGTATTTTAAAAAAACTTTTTCCAAATGAAATAATCTACCAAGCGTAAAACTACCACAAATAAATAAATGAAACCCAAAACGAACAGAAATTATAAATAAATAACCGAGTCAAACTTAACACTAGCAGAAATTAACATGAGTAGGGCTCAAAACCCTATACCTTCCCAAGGCAAGAAAATAATTTGCACTTTACTGAAAAAAAAAACAAATGAATTTGCATTGTCAGTTTAACATACATATACTGATATTTAATAGTCAAAATGTTAATATTATTTGATTTATTACAAGTTATAACAGTAAAAACATATATTTTTTCAGTAAAGTGCAAATTATGTTCTGGCCTTGGGAAGGCACAGGGGTTTTGAGCCCTAATCTTGTTAATTTCTGCTCGTTTTGAGTTTGACTAGTAATTTATTGTAATTTCTGTTCTTTTTGGGTTTCATTTATTTATCGATGCTGATTTGTGGTAGTTTCACGCTTGGTAGATTATTTTATTTTTGCTCATTTTTGGTTTAATGGGGTTCTTTACTTTTCTTTGAAAAACTTATTTTGTGGAAATTTTTTTTTCTAATTAATTATATAAGGAAGGGCAGCTAATAGCTCCCTGCCTATTGTCTTCATAAACAGTAATCAATATTGCAGGCCTCAATAGTCATAGAAGATGACCCGGAAAATTTTATCTTTACTTTTAATTTGCGGTAAAGATCTCTAAGCGTTATAACAATAGGCCTAAACCACAGTATATAAATGATATAACAGTAAGATCGCGGCTTAGTGATTTTTGGCTACTGCATCCTCGGCGCGCACGAACAGCTCCTCTCATTTAATCTGCCATCAGCGGTCCAGTGTATATTACCCTGGAACGCGTATTTTTGCAGAAACTTTCTCAAAATGCCTTTGAAACCTACTTGTAAGTCCTAAAATCATCTATAAATATCATTGTACAACTAATCACCTATTTTTATACATGTCCCGGGATAAATTAATTTAAAATTAGATTCTTTAAAATTTAGTGTTACAAAGGTGAAGCTAAGTTTTGCTTTCAAGAGAAATCTAACTTGTCTACCCATGAAAAAATTAAATGTCGCTTATGTTTATGCTTGTTTAAATGTTCTTCGGTGCACTTGCATCTCGGTCCGGCTTTGTATAATGGTTGAGATAGGGAATGATCCTACTGTATTATATTTATATACAATGACCTAGACAGACCACGCTGACAAAGACTTAAAAGCAGCTGCGCATGTATTCTGGAGTCAATATCTGCTGGGCTAAAAATCCCTAAATAACCTATATAAGAATTTTTCTTCTTCAAGAATAAAACGTTCTTATTCTTATAAGTTTTTTAAATAAAACGTCTTATTATTCAAGAATAAAACGGTTGTGAACAACAAATCCGAAATTTCCATTAAAGATGTTTTATTGAAAAGCATACATTAAATATATTTTCGTAAACGATTCAAGGAATAAAAAACAAATAAATAAAAAATTCGTAATTTTTTCGGGTTTACTTTCTTTTTATGGTATGGTGATCTTCTTACACTCTTTTCAGAGTCAATTATTTCTACTTTATGCTTCTCGTTCCACACAACAATGGATATTCTGCACTAAATTACAACTAGCAAAACACGGCGGAGAATTTTGTTAGTTGTATCTACAACTAGCAAAACACAGTCAAAATCCTGGTGTTGTGGACAAAATGTGTCCTCTTTCTTTTGGTGAGCATCCATTTTGATGCTCTACGCATTCAGGACACCCTGGACCCATTCAAAACTAGCGTTCTGTCCCACGAAGTAGCCATACGCTTGCTTGGAAAAATTTTAGTAGGTTAAGCAGGCCAATTGACTTTACGCTGGTAGGCCTAATGTGGGCATAGTTTAGCTTACCTTGCCCTCCCCAGAATATTAAGTGCCTAAAAAGAAACTATGCAACTGTTGTGGTTCAAACACAGTCACGAAACACTAGATGGCGTTGGTGATTTTCTTTTTTGACACCAGCGCAGTTTTCACTCATAAGTTTTCCATTCTCTTTAGGTTAGACTTAAAAAGAGGACAAAATATCAACATTTCTTCTAACCTAAATAAAACAATTTGTGGTAAAGAGCGTAGGATCAAAATTTAAAAAGTGAAATGGACAACAAAAGCAATTTATAAATCTGCAGAAAACAAAACTACTTACTTTTCAAAAATCAGATCACTTAAAGTGTACTCTCCGGTTCTGTATGAATTTGATTTTAATTTTTCATTTATTTTCTTTGTCCAATCTATCAAATTAAATAGTCGCAACACACCTAAAAAAGCAAAAAAGTAATCAAAATTAACTTGTTAGACAACAAATATTGTAGGCCTGTTGAAACAAGGGGAGAGGGCTCATACCAGCTAATTTATATCTTTAACCAAGAAGGAAGCGATGTTCTAAGCTAAGAATCCATATATTCAGCAATGGATTTTTGCATTACATGAAAATGAAGTCCCAGTAATCCAGTGTGTAGCTGGAGACCTAATCCGTAACCACTTTCTATTTAACCTGATAACCATTTATTGAAATACTAAGGACAGTGCAAATAAACCCCGAGTATTAGAATTGTTTAAGCGTAAATTTAAACAGCCATACTATCTTAAAAACTAGGAAAATCCCGAAGAACAATTTTTTTTAATGGAAGAAGCCCCCGTATGCGGAAATGTAATTTTTGGGTGTAGATTGTGCCAATTAAAAAAAAAAGAAGTGAAAATCGAGCAAAAATAGCTTAAGACATATGGAAACAAACCGCTTAAGAAAGAGCAGCTTTCGTTTGAAGATGTAGTCTTAGGAAATCAACAGATTGTTATGGCTTGAGTTTTTGCAGACGAAAAAAGAAGTCAAATTTATTAAATTGTTTTTTTTTAATGTATTTTCACAGTTAAATTTGGTAACACAAACGAAAATGTGGAGCTTCCCAAGAAACTTAATATTTCTTAAACAGCCAAAATTGAGTTTTCCAGGTATGAATAGACCTAAGATGGATCCAGGGAAAAAAGTTATTTTCATGTCCTTGGTACTTTAAAGACCATAAAAGGAGTCGCAATAATTAAAAAGCACATACTGGTTGCTGACAAAGAAGAATAGTAGTTTGAGTTGGGCCATTTTGAATAGTGAGTTTGATATATAGCGTAATTCTTCACTAACGAAATTGATACCGTTCCCAACACCAATAGACCATTTGTTTGGGCCGTAAAAAGACAATATTATCCAGCACTCCAGGCCGCTTAGCTTATAAATCAGATTAGGACACCAGAGGGGCACTAAGGAAAGTTGAGGAAAATTCGTTAGATGTCTACAAGAGACATTAAGACAGTTTTGAGTACTTGTTTGGATCATAGCATATCGAACAGTAGACTGTGCTAAAATTGCAGCTCAATCTGCGGTGTAATGATAACAAGGCGAACTATTCTACGGCACGTTGTAAGGAAAAGAGTATAGGTCGATGAAAATTACGCTTATGACAAACCCACCTTGAGCCGACGTCCCCGAATGGGAGGGAGATGATCGAAACCGAAACGAAGAAGCAGCTTCTTGGAAGTGGGTTAAGCGTGAAAATCCTGGAGTGGAAAAGAAGTGTGCGCAGCTGTCTTACACACGGGCAAATTAGCACTTCTATGTTTTGTTAGCAGTAAATGATTTGTAAGCAAAAGTAGCTCTTCAACTGCTAGGTTTCTCGACAAAATTTTACCTGAAACGCGTCCAACTATAGCCGACCTTCTTCTGAGCTCGTCTTATTTAGACTTAGTAGCTTTATGGGTAATTTTCATAGGTTACAATCTCTTCTAAGTAATAAAAGGAGACTATAGTTTTTTTAAGCGTTTTGGAAAGTAAACTGGAAGCACCAGCACCTTTGGGTTTCCCACCTTGGAAACACTGGCCTTACCAAGTCAATTTCTACTTTATTTTGATAAGTTTAATCAACTTCAGATGAATCATTTAGGTATAATTAAAAACAGATTTAGTTCAATCCATAAGGTATTCCGTTTTCTTGACGTTCCGTAGCTAATAAAAAGATAAACACCTTCGGCGGGAATTTCCATTTGTAGCCTAACTGCAGAAGAACATCTCGATTGATTTTTATTTTCAATTAGTAAGAGGGGCTATAAATGGTTTTCCTGGGATCCAAGGTCAATTCAAGAGCATATATGCTCAGTTAATTTACATAGTTCAGTTGATTCAATCAGTCGTTGTCAATTTTGAAAATAGAGATAAATATTATTCAAACACTTCGTGGCAACGAGCTGTAAATAAGGAGCAACACGGGCTAATAGTACCTGAAACTCTAAAATCGACCTGAAACTACTCCGAGTACAAGGAGCTGCATTCTAATTAGTCCCCCACTCTTTACCCTAAACTTTGACTTTTTGTACAAATCTTTTAAGAACAACTGCTAAAATACAGCAGTTGAATTGGAATCATAAGTTGTTTTAAAGCACTATATAACTTTAGCATGAACAGCAGAAGGTTAGGGAGAAAGCAGCCTCCTGATATTCGGAATAATTTCTGTTAGTTTTGAATTTTAATGTCGTGCTTTATTTTCATCAGAGAGAACGACCTTTAATTGCCGAAGACAAAATGGAACAACCATTTAGAAAATTAAAAAGGAAACTCAAAGGTAGATAAATATACAAGATATAAAATGGAATTAAAAAAAAAAAATTGTCACCGGTCATACCAACTCTTTGCTCTTAACCACATGCACGCATTTAATGTTCAACGCGTTGTTTTTATTTCAGATGGCATTACACCTCATCTTCACAATAGTTGTTGATAAAGAAGTTGGTCAAACGGGTAATTTGAGTAGACTACCACACAAAAGGAGAAACAATCTAGGACGGCTAGTATTTATTTGAAAGGAAGTAGCAAACGAGGAAGCTCAAAATTTACGCTTTCTGGAAAGTGACAAATAATCAAGTTATGCTAATTCAGGAAAACGCCGAGGAAAGAAAAATGGTACAAAATAAGGCCAGCTTGACCTTTTTCTTAAGGAACTTACAACAAAGCGGAAATTCCTCCCTTTTATCAGTATCGTATGGCTCTTCACTGGCAGGACTATAGATGATAGTAATAAACTGAATAGGCAATTAAAGCGAAAAGCACGGGTCTTAATGGAACAAATATCAAAAGCAAAATCCAAGCATAATATAATGGAAGTATTTGGTGTCTTAAAAGCGAAAGAAATGAACGAAACAAAATATTTTTGGACGAGATTCAAAAACAGCTAAGTAAAAAGAAACAATAAAAAAGATCTTTAAATTGTCTTCCTATTAATTATCAGTCAACTATTCCATCTCTTTCTCTCTCTCTCGTTCTCTCTCTTTTTCCTTTTCAATCCTTTCACGCCTGAATTATGAAGTAGGGATATAATTCATACAATACTCTCATCATACTTTCACAATCCAAAAAAGATAAAGCCACGAAAGAATAAAATTATTTTCGCCTTAGGAATGAAATAGCACTGTGGTACCATGTGGAATAATCTGGTAGTAGTGCAAAGTTCCTTACCAAGGCAAAACGCTATCTTAAACGATAATTGTCAGTGACGGAAGCACCTCTTAGAAAGTTAGGAAGTTTCAAAACTCCGTCACCAGTTCCCTAGTGACGTCATTGATGGTGCCGAACAAAAATATTCAGTAAGTACGCTAAAGTTGAAAGGACCTAAGCATTAGTCGACATTCATCTTATTGAAATAAAGGATCTGAGATTTTCAAAATGTCGACATTTTTCCGTATTGGCAGTAGTAACTTCGATAAATAAATGCTACACCTATAAAAGTAGGAAATATGGAAATCTAAATTTAAACACCTCTGAGTTGATTTCAAAGAATAACTGTTAACTTGCATCAGAAACGCAATTGCTCTGACCTCAAAAATCTAGAGAAGGACCTTCTTGTACATCTTGAAAAGCATTCGTAACTCCTTTTACAAACTGAAAAATATTTCTTTTGCTGGTCTTTACAATCAAGATTTGCAATCAGAACGCATCTTTCAGAGCTTTCTACGATCATACGTTCTATGTAACTCTGAGGGAGAGTACATTATATTTGAGTGACTTCAAAACTTCGAATAATGATTTCTGTGAGTATCAAATATAATCACTGAAATGTGTATCTGCCACATTTTGATTTTGGACTTCCGTATTACAATATTTGCTTTTTAATCAAAGAGCTAGGACATTCCCAGTGGCGGTACTGATCTCCGTTTCATGGCTCTGTTTCATTGACGTGTGAATTGAGGGAGCCCAGTCTTCTTCCTCCTTCCCCAGTCACGTCATTTAACGAAAATAGAGGGGACCGAGCAATTTAGTTGTTTTACTATTTTTTTTTTTCCAATTAAAGGCAACGATATAGCGTTGCCTATAGTATAGATCTTACGGCTCCAATGTTTTATTATTTATTTATTTTTTTCCAAAGGCACTTCATATGGAAGGGTTCGTTGTATAAACTTCAAAGGGGGCACATTCGATTGGAAATCAAGAGTTCTAGTGCCCTTTTTAAGGTCAAAAGTGATTGAAAGGCAAAAAAAAACCTTCCACGCCCACCATTTCACCAAATACATCCAATCAAAATTTTGAGATAGCAATTTTGTTCAACGTAGTTGAAAGTTATGGAAATTATATCTTTGAGCAGGAAACTCTCCCCCCCCCCACAGTCTTCATGGCAAGGGTTATAATTATGCCCTGGGAGCATATATGGTTCTTATGGAAGGAATCTCGTATAAACTTCAGAGAGTGCTCATTTGATTGGAAATTGAAAGTTCTAGTTTACTTTTTAAGCGTCAAAAGATATCGGAGGGTAACCCCCCTCCCCCGGTACCTTTTTTCCCAAATGTATCCGATAAAAATTTTGAGATAGCTATTGTGTTCAAAATAGTTCAAAGTTCATATAACAAAGGCTCCTGTGTCGACACAACCCCGAAGGGCCCTGGGGCAGGCGTTGTAAGTTATGCCTTGGGGGCACATATGATTCTTATAAAAGGAATGCTCGTATAAACTTCAAAGAGGGCTCATTTGATTAGAAATTGAAAGTTCTAGTTCACTTTTTAGGAGTCAAGAAATATCGGTGGGCACCTACCCTCCCCAACCTCCACGCTCTTTTTTTCTCAAACCCATCTGATTAGAACTTTGAGATAGCCATTTCTTAAAAATAGTTCAAAGACCATGCAACGAAAACTCCTGGGTCGACACAGCCCCCCTCCAGGGCCCAAGGGCAGGCGTTGTAAGTTATGCCCTGGGGGAATATAGGATTCTTATGGAATAGATGGTCGGAAAAACTTCAGAGGGTTCATTCGATTGGAAATTGAAAGTTCTAAATCAGTTTTTGAGAGTCAAAAGAGCCCCCCCCCTATGCCCCTTTTCCCCAAATGCATCCGAGAAAAATTTTGAGATAGCAATTGAGTTAAAAATTGTTCAAAAGTCAGATAACAAAACTCAAGTGTCGAAAGAGCCCCCAGGGCCCGGGGGCAGGCGTTTTAAGTCATGCCCTGGGGTATATATGGTTGTTATGAAAGGGATACTCGTATAAATTCAGAGAAGGCTCATTTGATTGGAAATTATAAGTTCGATTTCACTTTTTAAGAGTCAAAAGAGATCCAAGGGCACTAGGCCCCTTCCCCCACGCCATCTTTTTTCCAGACATATCTGATTAAAATTTTGAGATAGGCATTTCGTTAAAAATAGTTCAAAGATGGGATAAGAAAAACTCCGGTGTCAATACAACCCCCCAGGGTCCGAGAGAGGGCGTTCTAAGTTATGCCCTGAGTCAAAAGTCAAAAGAGATCCAAGGGCAACTAGCAACCCCCCCCCGCCCGATCCCCCAAATGCATCCGATAAAAATTTTGAGATAGCAATTGAGTTAAAAATTGTTCAAAAGTCAGATAACAAAACTCGAGTGTCGAAACAGCCCCCAGGGCCCGGGGGCAGGCGTTGTAAGTCATGCCCTGAGGTATATATTGTTCTTATGAAACGGATGTTCGTATAAAATTCAGAGAGGGCTCATTTAATTGGAAATTGAAAGTTCAAGTTCACTTTTTAAGAGTCAAAAGAGATCCGAGGGCACTATCCCCCCCCCCACGCCTTCTTTTTCCAAACATATCTGATTAAAATTTTGAGATAGGCATTTTGTTAAAAATAGTTCAAAGGTTGGATAAGAAAAACTCTAATGTCTCTATAACCACCCAGGGCTCGGGGGAACGCGGTATAAGTTATGCCCTGAGGGTATGTACGGTTCTTATGAAATAGATGCTCGTACAAAATTCATAGAGGGCTCATTTGATTGGACATTGAAAGTTCTAGTTGGCATTTTAAGAGTCAAGAGATTTAAGGGCAACTAGTCCCCCCCCCATGCCCTTTTTCCCAAAACCCATCCGCTACAAATTTTGAAATAGCCTTTTTTTAAATTGTTCAAAAATTAGATAACATAAACTCCGATGTCAACACAACCTCCCAGGGCCCGGGAGGTAGGCGTTGTAAGTTTTGTCCTGGGGGCGTATATGGTTCTTATGAAAGGGATGCTCTTACAAACTTCAGAGAGGGTTCATTAGATTGGAAATAGAAAGTTGTAGTTCAGTTTTTGAGAGTCAAAAGAATAGAGAGGGCGCCTAGCCCCTCCCCCCCACACACACAGATCCCTTTTTTCCCCAAACCCATCCGATGACAACTTTAAAATAGCCATTTCATTAAAAATAGTTCAAAGGTCATATAAAAAAAACTCCTGTGTCGACGCAACCAACAAGGGCCCCTGGGGACTTATATAATTCTTATGGAAGGGATGCTCGCATAAACTTCGGAGAAGGCTCATTTGATTGGAAATTCAAAGTTGTTGTTCACTTTTTAATATTCAAAAGAGATCGGAGGGCGATTAGCCCCCCCCCCCCCTTCCACACCATAAATTCATCGGATTAAAATTTCGAAACAGAAATTTTGTTAAAAATAGTTCAAAGTTCAGATAACAGAAACTCCGGTATCGACATAGCCCCCCAGAGCCCTGGGGTAGGCACTGTAAGTTATACCCTGGTGGCATACATGGTTGTTATGGAAAGGATGCTCGTATAAACTTTATACAGGGCTCATTTGATTGGAAATAGAAAGTTGTAATTCACTTTGTAAGAGTCAAAAGTGATCGGAGGGCACACACTCCATTTATTTTTTTTCCCAGACGCAATTCATATAGAAGGGGTTGTCGTGTAAATTTCAAAGGGGGCTCATTCGATTGGAAATAGAGAGTTCTAGTGACCTTTTTAAGAGTCAAAGAATTTTATCAAAAGAGTTAAACATTTTGAAATAATCATTTTTTTCTACAGTTCAAACATCTGATAACAAAAGCTCCGGTGTCGACACAACCCCCCAGGGCCCAGGGACAGGGATTGTAAATTATACTGTAGGGGTATATATGGTTCTTACAGAAGAGATGCTCGTATAAACTTTAGAGTGGAGTCATTTGATTGAAAATAGAAAGTTCTAGTTAACATTTAAAGAGTCAAAAGAGATCGAAGGGCAATTAGCTCCCCCCCCCCCCTCACGCCCTTTTTTCCCCTAACCCATCTGATAAAATTTTGAGATAGCCGTTTTGTTAGAAATAGTTCAAACATCAGATAATAAAAATTCCGAGGTTGACAAAAACCCATTTTTTTCACTTTGATATTGTTACTTTGATACCAGTTTTAATATTTTGATGAACATTTGATTTTTTTTTTTTAAAGATTGATTTTGAAATAAGGAATGTTAAGAAAGTTGAAACTTTTTGCAATCAAAAACGCACAAAAATTAATTAAAAAGAACTTTCAGAAAAATAAGTTTTTCAAAGAAAAGTACAGGCTATTTTAAACTTAAACTCAGCAGATACGAATACCTTTTAAAATTCAAGAATAAATGAAACCCGACCCGAACAGAAATTAAATGAACAATCATAGCAAAAAACATACAACAAGTAATAATATAAATGAATAAATGGATCTTAAAGCGAGTAATGCGTAGATTGAATACGAAAATCAAGCTTAAAAATAAAAAAATATTTTGCTACTGAAGTATAAATGAAAATTAAGCGAACAGAAACTAAATAAACAATCAATGCAAACAAATATACAATAGATATTAATGTAAATGAGTAAATAAATCTTAAAACGAGTGAAACTTAAATTGAATATGCAAATCAAGCTTAAAACGAACAAAAATCACTACAAACACGAGTGTGGGCATCGCCTCCTTCTCTCACTATAAAAGTCTAAAACCTACTGTGTCATTGGCGCTTTACTGAAAACTATATTTGATATATAATAATATTAATTGTTGAAAGATCCATCAGTTCAAGAATTTATTTCACTGTAATTTTATTTTTATTTTCAATGCTACAAGAACTGGAAAAGAAAATATTTGTAATATAAGTTGTTTTCAGTGAAGCGCCAATGTCGCAATAGGCTTGTGGTTTTTATTTACAGTTCAGGAAGGGGGCAGTATCCAAACTCTTGTTTGTAGTGAAACTATATTCGTCTTAAACAACTTCAGAAATAACTAATAAATTAAACTGAATATTTGATTTGCTGAAAGCTGATCAGTTCACAATTTTACTATAATTCTAATGTTTATTTTCAATATTAAGTACAAAAGAAAATATTTGTAATAAAATCTAAATTCCCACCCCAACCCACTCCCCCTCCCCAAAAAAAAGAATAATGACGTAGCTACTCTCCCGTTTTAATACAATGAATGAATCTATATAGTTTTTACTTAAGAAACCTTACCAGTGTCGGCCATTTTTTCCATAAAGCTTGGATCATCAGATGAATCAGTAGTGTTTGCCAAAGCTAACCGCAAGCCATCTGCACTATACTTGGTCACTGCTTCTGACAACGTCAAAAAATTTCCACTAGATTTTGACATCTATAAGAACAGACATATATTAAAATCAATACCTGTCACACTTGTAATAAAAGGAAACATAAATAACGCAAGCAAATAATATTTTAAGTATTGGTGGCGTTGGATACCCCCACTTAAATATTGAAAACAAATATTATACTAAAAAATTATTTCATATGATAAAGGTATAGTTTCTTATCATTGGAAAGGTGTTTCCCAATAACATTCCTTCAGCTTGCCCAGGTGCAGATCTAGAACAAAATCTTGTGGTGCAGATCTAGAACAAAATCAGGGGCAAATCCTTGCCCCTGGATCTGCCATTTGGCATGCCTGGAAAATACGAAAAGATAAATAAGTATAGTATGAAAAGATACCTCCCCTCCTTCTTTTCCTTTCTAAACTTTTATTTCCAAACCAGATTTGATATTTATGAATTCCGACACTGCCTTTTCAAAAAAAAAAACCTCTACGTTTGGGCCTACTGAATTAGGGTTTTGTTTCGCTTTTCTTTTTCGGTAAACGTACCTTATTTTGATGCCTTGAAGAAAACAATTTCCTCTTTTGATTACTTTGAACTTATCCTAGTAATTAAATCAAGTAAACCAAAAAAGGGTAAAGTTAAGTGTTAGATATTTGTTCATTCACTTAATTCAGCTAAGACTACAAAATATTATTTAAATGAACTTAACCTTAAGTCATCCTCAATATATGCAATCAAAGAATCTCTCACCAAGCTATTTATGACGGTTAAATTCCTGTTCTAATCTGTAAGATGGCGACACCGTTGATATACTTTATCACTGAAGCAACCACACATAATTCAAACTAACATGCTCTACTTTGATTTACGCTATAAGCATTTTAAATATGCTACTACCTAATCATAGAACTAAGCGCTGACTAATTCAAATTGCTTTAGCAAATCTATCGAAATAGGCCCATAATAGGAAATATTATGAAAAAGGGGGGGATTTTCTTTAAAACAAAATGTTCAGCTTGCATGGACTTTTTTTGTGGTATTCTTCTTCTAACAAGTGGCATTGGTTAGCAATGTGCTTATATTGATTATCCTAACGTTGAAATCATGACTAAAAGCATTGTTGAAAAAATTCTTCGGAAATATCTTCAGCTGTCATTCACCTTCCTTTAAATGGTATGGGCTATACCTGACACGCGCAATAACATTTGGGTTCAAATTGATTTCCTTGAAAAACACATGAAAATAATTTAGTGAAGGAGAAGGGCAATGAAACCAGGGAAGTGCATTCCCTCAATACTAAAATTCATAAATCCTATGCCACTAGGAAATAAATTTTGGATACGGCGGTCGAAGTAACCGGGAGGTTTTGCTTACGGGGCGACAGCTATCACCGTGGCCTTTAGATTTGACAAAAAACTTGAATAAAAGACTGCTTAAATATTACAGATCTTTAAACAGTGTTTTTTTTCTTTGACAAACCTTTTCTTTATTGAGCAGTAAATGTCCGTTTGCTCGAATGGCTTTTGGCCAATTTTCCGGCTCTTTGGGCCATATGGCAGTGTGTATATAAAGATAATACGTCAAATGATTAGGGACGAGGTCTTTTCCGGATACCCGAAGATCAACAGGATACCAATGTTGAAACTCCCTTCTCAGCTTATTAAGATTTTCTTTGCTGATTCTTGTGTCTTTCGGGAGTGCTGCTTCCTTAAAAAATATGTAGTCCCATACTTCAGGAGTCATTTCTTCAGGTCTGAAAAAAAATACGTTCATAGCTATAGAACTAACGATTCTAAGCTCTAGAAAGAACAGTTACAACGTATGATGATGTGTAATCTGGTAGACAAACTCTCCCCAGTTCAGTCTACTAACTGCAAATGAAAACGATCAATAGGGCATAAGTAGCCTAATAGAAAAGGGAAAGACAAGGGACACACAAACAACTTTGGCCACAAAGCCCCATACTCGTCTTTAAAATTTCCTTTTTCATGCATTTGCTTTCAATTCTTGAACGAGGGCAAAAAACATTTATCGATCCCCCAAATGGTATCAGAGGATACACGCCTACAAAACAGTATTGGCATTCATAGTTATTGGAAAGGAAGGTGCGGTTTCTAAATATTTGTCTGGCTAAAAATAAGAACTATTGAAAATATTACTAAATTTAAACTATGCACAATCGGTTTATAAATTTTATCTCCTCGATTTTGTTTTCATTGTCAGGTTAAACAGGCATTTGTGGAAGAATCCTTATTTACAAGTTCTTACTGAATACATACGGACATACATCTAGCTGCGTGTCAACTATCTACCATTAAGGATAAGTTAAAAAAAAAAGGCATTCGGAAGATGCATTTCAAACTTGCCCGCAATGTTCCGTTATTGGATATGGTATAGAGTATCTTCTTTAGGGGTTTGTCGAGTTCAACATTCACGGGAAAAATTACTTTAATTGTGAGAATTATTTACTCTATCAGCAATCGTCACCCTTTTCCCTCAGATTTGACCTCTTCGTTATACATTGGAGACAAATAGCAATTATTAATAATGCACACGCTAGAAAATTTCTAGTGTAAAATTAGAGTTAAAATCATGAAAATTTCAAGACGGATGTAAGTGGTTAGTCAGTTAAAAGAATGAATTACTATAATTGTCTTTCGTCTTACTTTAAGAAGACCAGATTTCCCCTTCCAGGACTCTTTTATTATTTACTAAAAGTCAACAAGAAAATAGTTTAATAGGCCCATAATACGCTCCGTTATACATTGGAGACAAATAGCAATTATTAATAATGCACACGCTAGAAAATTCCTAGTGTAAATTTAGAGTTAAAATCATGAAAATTTCAAGACGGAAGTATGTGGTTAGTCAGTTAAAAGAATGAATTACTATAATTGTCTTTCGTCTTACTTTAAGAAGACCAGATTTCCCCTTCCAGGACTCTTTTATTATTTACTAAAAGTCAACAAGAAAATAGTTTAATAGGCCCATAATACGCTCCGTTATACATTGGACACAAATAGCAATTATTAATAATGAATACGCTAGAAAATTCCTAGTGTAAAATTAGAGTTAGAATCATGAAAATTTCAAGACGGAAGTAAGTGGTTAGTCAGTTAAAAGAATGAATTACTATAATTGTCTTTCGTCTTACTTTAAAAGACCAGATTTCCCCTTCCAGGACTCTTTAAAGAAAATAGTTTAATAGGCCCATAATACGCTCCGTTAGTAGTAACCGTACAATGCATTGAAAGTATACATTCAAACTTACGCCTAAGGCATAGATATGTGTGTAAGTTTTCAATGCATTGGACGGTTACCAGGGTCATTTGCGTACAAACAGGTCT